>NC_071992.2:134782803-135085833 GCF_028885655.2 Pongo abelii | reverse complement strand
AAAGTTTACTTAAGAACCCCTTCAAGAAAACAATACATCACAACAAATGAAAACTATGATCAAAATTCAACACCAAGTTACTTAACCTAATGAATCTATCAACTTACAAATGTGACCAAATGTAGAGAGCCCAGGGCTCTGGAAGGAGAGAATAAGATGACAAAAGGAGCTGAAATGTGTGTCACAGCACTCAGTAAATGAAGCAGAAACTATAAAAATGTTTTACTGTGAGAAAAGAAAATAAGACGAGGGAAATAAAGTAGCTGTTTCTCAATAAATAATTCTAAAACAATTTAACCCTTTAAATTATGTGAGTATATAATTTGATTCAAAAGTAAAACATTAAATAGCAAAAATAAGGTAATGAAGGTATGTTGATTTTAAAATCTCAATAAACTGCAAGTAGATTCTGAACTTGTTTTTTGTTGTTCTTTAATGTACCAAAAGCCACTAAGGTACAATCTGAAATCAATAATTCAATTAACAAAGCAAACAGAAACCAGAACTTCTGCTTGTAATAAGGTAGGGTGTTATATTTAGTATGGGAAGAGACAATTGTTTAAATTATTTTACAATTAGGAAATTATGTATTTGTCATGCAACATATTTAGGCTATACTGTGTCTGAGACTTCATGTTTGCTTCTAGGAAATGTATATGGTCTTGTACTTAATGTCAAAGCCAGCCACCCTCTTGCTTTTCTTTTAGATCAGTGGTTCCTTTTTTTTTTTTTTTTTTTTTTTTTTGAGACGGAGTCTTGCTCTGTCCCCCAGGCTGGAGTGCAGTGGTGCAATCTTAGCTCACTGCAAGCTCCGCCTCCCAGGTTCACGCCATTCTCCTGCCTCAGCCTCCTGAGTAGCTGGGACTACAGGTGCCCGCCACCACACCCGGCTAATTTTTTGTATTTTTAGTAGAGATGGAGTTTCACCGTGTTAGCCAGGATGGTCTCGATCTCCTGACCTCGTGATCCGCCCGTCTTGGCCTCCCAAAGTGCTGGGATTACAGGTGTGAGCCAGCGCACCCGGCCGGATCAGTGGTTCTTAACTCTGGCCTGGGGAGTTTAAAAAATTCATGCTTCTACCCTCAGAAATTCTGATTTGGTTGGCTTGAAATGTGGCCTGGGCGTTGGCTAGGAATTGACCTTTGTTCTAAACAGAATGGAGAAATACAACAAGCCTGTGTTTCAGATTAGAAAATGTCAGAATTTAGGAAATGCATTGCTGAGGATTACTCTGTTTCAATATATCCTGCAAATGTGATAATAAACACTACGGCCAAAAAGATATGTGTAAATAATGGGTGGTGGGAGGTGGAGAGTAAAGACTCAAAGTGGACAGGTTGAATGACAGGGGCATAGAGTAGGATAATAAGGCAAGTTGGTGTGTCCATGTAGAACCTTACCAGTGAAAGAGATACTTTATGGAGCATTATTTTTAAAGTGTCCACAACCTATGCGCGCAGCCATGTCAGGTCACTTATTATTTTTTCCTCTTTAACATTGCCACTGTGTTGAGTTAACCCCAACCATCAATATGGTCTGATATACCCATGAAACCTTAGATGCGGCTGCTGCAGGGGAATATGGAGCAATGGAGAGCAATGTGGCTGGCTCACCTTGACTTCTTTATTAACAGCCACTTGGAGGGGCTGCCTCCTAACAAAACAGACATGGTTAGGAGTTCCAGGGGCTGACCAGTGGTGAAGTGACCACTGGCCCAAAATTGAACTAAAGGAAGATGGAACTGAAGGCCATAATACAAACTCTGTTGTTAACTGAGGTAAATTTGATCATGCAAACTCTTAACCTTGGGTGGAGATTAGCCAATCCACCACAATTTTGCCATCCAGTTGTGATCAAATTTTGCAACACATATATATATTTATTAAAGTTTTATTTTACGCAAGCACAAAAAGGTTTTATACAACTGGTTCTGTAAGCACAAATAAGTCTCAGCTTTCTGTCTTTTTTTAAGTGTTGCAACCATACATTGTATAAAACGTCACTTGGGGAAACCACAATATTTTTCTAGAAGGAGTATTCTGTCATCCTACCATATCACGCAATCAGAAATTCTACACCCCCGTGACTAAACCCAAGAGAATTTAGAAATCAAGGTGTAAACATCCAACCTAGGTTCCAAGTCTCTGTTATTATGCTGATGTCACACAAAAGTAGGGTGTATCTTTCAAATATTTTAGCCAATCCGCTCATATTGAATGGAAATTTAATCAATTTATTTCAACAAGAGAGTATATTTCTATCATCAATTTATGTTAATTAGCAAAGATTCTGAATAACAGAAGCACGTATACTAGATGCCTCTGAAATATGGGCTTCCCCAAAATAATGTCAGATTTGTATTGAACTGTAATTCCTGATTGGATAGTTATCTATACCTGGGTATAATTTTATCCAATACACACATAATGTTTTACATAACAAGTCATCAAACCTACTCTCTTTCCCTTGATACATTAAAGCTGAATGCATTCTGAAAGTAATAGTTTTGACAGGAGCTTAAAATGTAAATAAATGTATATATCTTTTTCTCCCCCATCCCAGATACTTGCAGACAGCAACTTGTACTATAGTGTAAGGTACTCAGTATGTGCCATTCTTAGCCTATTTTGCATTGTTGTAAAGAAATACCTGGCAAGGCATGGTGGCTCACACTTGTAATCCCAGCAGTTTGGGAGGCCAATGCGGGAGGATAACTTGAGCCCAGGAGTTTGAGACCAGCCTGGGCACTACAGTAAAATTCCATCTTTACAAAAAATACAAAAAATTAGCCAGGCCTCGTGGCATATGCCTGTAGTCCCAGCTACCCAGAAGACTGAGGTGAGAGGATCTCTGAGCCCAGGTGGTCAAGGCTACAGTGAGCTGTGATCATTCCACTACACTCCAGCCTGGGTGACAGAGTGAGACCTTGTCTCAAGAAAAAAAAAAAGTAAAAGAAAAGAAAAAGAAATAACTGAAATGGGATAATTTATAAATAAAAAAGGTTTATTTGGCTCACAACTCTGCTGGCTGGAACGCTGAGCATCTGCTGAAAACCTCAGGCTATTTCCACTCATGGTGGAAGGTGAAGGGGAGCTGGCATGTGCAGAGGTCACATGGCAAGAAAGGAAGCAAGGTGGGGAAGAAATGGCAGGCTCTTTTTAACAACCAGGTCTTATGGAAACCAATAGAGCAAAAACTCATTTACTTCCCCTTCCCCACAGTGAGGACATAAATCTATTCAGGAGGGATCCACTCCCATGATGCCAACACCTCCAACTCAGCCTCATCTCCAACATTGGGGATCCACTTTCAACATGAGGTTTGGAGGGGACAAATATCCAAACTTTGGGAGATGCTTTAAAAATATTTGAATTGAATTCTGCCGTTTTACAATTCTGGATAATAGATAGGTGAAGCAGCTGTACAGTTTGTTCTCACACTGCTATAAAACGACTACCTGAGACTGGGTAATTTATAAACAAAGGAGGTTTAATTGACTCACAGTTTCACATAGCTGGGGAGGTCTCAGGAAACTTACAATCATGGTGGAAAATGAAGGAAAAGCAGGCATATCTTACATGGCAGCAGGAGAGAGAGTGAGAGGGTGAGGAAGTGCCACACTTTAAAACCATCAACTCTCATGAGAACTCACTCACTATCATGAGAACAGCATGGGGGAATCTGCCCCATGATCCAATCACCTCCCACCAGGTCCATCCCTTGGCAAATGGGGATTACAATTTGATATGAGATTTGAGTGGGGACACAGAGTCAAACCATATCGTTCCACCCTGGTCCCTCCCAAATCTCATGTCCTTTTCATATTTCAAAACCAATCATGCCTACCCAACAGTCCCACAAAGTTTTAACTCATTCCAGCATTAACTCAAAAGTCCAAGTCCAAAGTCTCATCTAAGACAGAGCAAGTCCCTTCTACCTATAAGCCTGTAAAATCAAAAGCAAGTTAGTTACTTCCTAGATACTATGGGAGTATAGGCATTGAGTAAATGTTCCCATTCTAAATGGGAGAAATTGGCCAAAACAAAGGGGTCACAGGCTCCATACAAGTCCAAAACCTGGCTAGGCAGTCATTAAATCTTAAAGCTCCAAAATCTCCTTTGATTGATGTCTCACATCCAGAGCATGTTGATGCAAGGGCTGGGCTCCCACAGCCTTGCAGAGCTCCACTCCTGTGGCTCTGCAAGGTAGAGCCCCTGTGGCTTCTTTCACAGACTGACATTGAATGCCTATGGCTTTTCTAAGCACATGGTGTGTAAGCTGTTGGTGGATGTACCATTCTGGGGTCTGGAGGACAGTGTCCCTCTTCTCACAGCTCCACTAGGCAGTGCCCCAGTGGGGCCTCTGTGTGGGGGCTCCAAACCCACATTTCCCCCCCAAACTGCCCTAGCATGGGTTCTGTATGAAAGCTCTGCCCCTGCAGCAGACTTCTGCCTGGACATCCAGGCATTTCCATACATCCTCTCAGATCTAGGCGAGGTTCCCAAAGCTTAACTCTTGTCTTCTGTGCATCTGTAGGCCCAATACCACATGGAAGCTGCCAAGGCTTGGGGCTTGCACTCTCTGAAGCAGCAGCCCAGGCTGTACCCATGCCCCTTTTAGCCACAGGTAAAGCTGGAGGGGCTGGGATGCAGGGTGCCATGTCCTGGGGCTACACAGAGCAGTGGGGCCCTGGGCCTGACCCCTGAAACCAATTTTTTTCCTCCTAGGCCTCTGGGCCTGCAATGGGAAGGGCTACTGCAAAGACATCTAACATGCCCTTGAGATATATTCCCCATTGTCTTGGCTATTAACATTCAGCATCTCGTTACTTATGCAAATTTCTGCAGCTGGCTTGAATTCTACCCCAGAAAATGGGTTTTTCTCTTATACCAAATGGTCAGGCTGCAAATTTTCCAAACCTTTGTCCTCTACTTCTCTTTTGAACATAAGTTCCTATTTCAAACCATCACTTTGTGAACACATATAACTAAATGCTTTCAGAATAGGCCAGGTTATATTTTGAATGCTTTGCTGCTTAGAAATTTCTTCCGCCAGGTACCCTAAATCATGATCCAATCACCTACCACCAGATCCTTCCCTTGACACGTGGGGATCACAATTTGGCATGAGATGTGAGTAGGGACACAGAACCCCCACTCTCAGTCTGTCTCTCCTGCCACTATGTAAGACGTGCCTGGAGGATCTGTCCCAGGTCCTCTCTCTATGGATTTTACATGGCTCTCTTTTACATCTCTTGACATCATCTTTGCCTTCCATCTGTACTTATCCCTATGTCCAAATTCCTCCTTTTTATAAGGACAGCAGTCATGCTGGATTAGGGTACAATACTTTTTGAAATACGAAAAGTTTCCTTGAACTCTCCCAAATTCAAAGTTCCACAGGTCTCTGGGCAGGGGAAAAATGGCACCAGTCTTTTTGCTAAAGCATAGCATGAGTGACCTTGATTCCAGTTCCCAATAAGTTCCTCATTTCCATCTAAGACAACCTCAGCCTCGACTTCATTGTTCATATCACTATCAGCATTTTGGTCAAAACCATTCAACAAGTCTCTAAGAAGTTCCAAACTTTCCCTCATCTTCTTGTTTTCTTCTGAGTCCCCAAACTGTTCCAACCTCTGCCTGTTACCCAATTCAAAAGTCACTTCCACATTTTCAGGTTATCTTTATAGCAGTACCCCACTTTGCCAGTACCAATTATCTGTATTAGTCTGTTTTCACACTGCTATAAAGATACTTCCTGAGACTGGGTAATTCATAAACAAAAGAGGTTTAATTGACTCACAGTTCCACATGGGTGGGGAAGCATCAGGAAATTTACAATCATGGTGGAAGGCAAAGGGGAAGCAAGGCATGTCTTACATGGCGTCAGGTGAGAAAAAGTGAGAGCACAAGGAAGTGTCACACTTTAAAATGATCAATTCTTGTGAGAACTCACTCCCTATCACAAGAACAGCGTGGGGGAAACTGTCCCCATCATCCAATCACCTCCCACCAGGCCCCACCATCAACATGTGGGGATTACAGTTCAAGATGAGATTTGGGTGGGGACACAGAGCCAAACTATATCAGCAGCTGTAGTTCTAACTTGAACTTTTTCCTGCATTTTCTCTTTTTTCTATCATAAACAATACCATGCCAATTCTCTGGGTGTATTCATTTATTTCCTCACATTAAATGGCATATTTAAATAATTTAAGAGAAGAAGAGACACATATTTAGAATCATTATTTCTTACCTTTTTCCAACACATATAGCAATATTGTTTTTGAAAAGGACTGTAGAAATGAACTCCTTTTAGAAGTTTACCTCATATTAAATTTAATGTTGAAAAGTACCTGAAAGAAAGGGTATCAGTCTCTCTCTGAATCATGCTTTTAATCACAATGTTACATATTAAATTTCTTCCTCCAGGTACTTTAGGTCATAGGATTGGAAGCCATTTATTACAGAATAATTACATGCAGAGCATGCACACCTGGGTGAACCCAACACTAGCAAGTCAGGAGCTCGCCTCTTGGGCTGGGCATCTTTCCCACTTCACAGAGGCTGAGGGGTGACAGTGCCTATTCACTCCTAGAAAAGTTCCAGCCACCCTAAGACTGGACAATTCACTGGAGCTGACTCAGAGTACAAAAATTATTAGAAATATGCCTTGCAGTGGCCTTGCTTTCAGTTAATGCATGAAACGAACCTTGGAGAGAGCCCTACTCTCCAGTCACACTCCACTCTTTGAATACCAGCAGTCATTTCTCCTCTCCTCCCTTCATCTCTAGTCTCTCTAGCTCTTTCTTTATACTCCCACTTCCACCTCCACACACAATCACCACATAACCCTTAGTAACTGATTCAGAAAGGATGCTCATTAGCAAGGGGAGGATATTATTGGTTAAATTGTGTCTCCCCGAAATAACCCTGAATACCTACAACATAACTGTATTTGCAGGTAGGATCTTTACAGAAGTAACCAAGTTAAAGTGAGGACATTAAGGTGTGCCCTAATCCAACATGACTGTTGTCCTTATAAAAAGGGGGAATTTGGACGTAGAGATAAACACAGGGGGAAGGCAAAGATGATGCCAAGAGATGTAAATGAGGGCCATGTACAAGCCATGGAGAGAGGATCTGGGATAGATCCTCTGTCTCACAGCCCCTCAAAAGAAGCCAGCCCTACTGACACCTTGATTTTGGACTTCTAGCCTACACAGCTGTGAGACAGTAAATCTTTGTTGTTTAATTATCCAGTTTGTGATACTTTCTTACAGCAGCTCTAGTTAATTTATACAAAGGGCTTTGGCCTTTTCTTTAGAGTGAGAGGACTTTTATTTGGAATAGCAATTCCTGGGTTTTTTAAAAGGGGGAATATCAGATTACCCCAGAATGAGCCAAATGATTTATCCTAATATAACAAAGAAATGTTAACCCTCCCCAAAAAGTTTAATTTTATTATGAAAATATGTCACTGAGGTATAAGAAATATTTAGTTTTTGTACCCAATTGCTGGCACAGAGCTCTTAAAACTTTTGGAATTTCATGAGTGACGGGAGTATCTTTTGTCTTTCATAACAAGACCCTTTCAACAATAACTAAGTCTATGTTAATATATAAACCATTCAACAAGTCTCTAGTAAGTTCCAAACTTTCCCTCATCTTCTTGTCTTCTTGAGGGTCCCTGGATAACTCTTGAGCGTCCCTGGATAACTTCATGATGGAAGGTGGTCTCCAGAAAGACAACAGAATGCTTAGTGAGTTGGAACATTCAGCTCCACCCCCTGAATTTGCAGGCGAGGGGAAAGGGGCTGGAGACTGTGTTGAATCACCTGTGGCCAATGATTTAATCAATCATGCCTACGCCATAAAACCTCCATAAAAACCACTAAACAACAGGGTTCAGGGAGCTTCCTGGTCAGCGACCACAATGAGGTGCTGGAGGATGGCACACCCAGAAAGGGCAGGGAAGCTCCTTGCCTCCCCCCATACCTTGCTCTGTGCATCTCTTCTACTTGACTGTTCTGAGTTGTAGCCTTTGTAATAGATGGATAGCAATAAGAAAAGCACTTTCCTGAGTTTTGTGAGACATTCTAGTGAATCACCAAACCTGGCAAGGAGGATGTGGGAGCCTCTGAATTTGTAGCCAAGTCAGACAGAAGTGCAGCTAACCTGGGGACCCAGTCCTTGAGACCTTGAGACAACATCGGATGGGAGGGCAGTCTTGTGGAACTGAGCCCTTTAACCTGTGGAGTCTGATGCTAACTCTGAGGAGTTAGTGTCACACATTGTTGGACACCCAGTTGGTGTTTGGAGAATAGGAGAATTGCAGTCACAAACATCCTTATTCTGTAACACAAATAAAAAGGTTATATTCCTCTTGTTACTCACTCATTGACTTTAAGGGTCACCTGCTACATAGGAGGCTCTTATTTCTGCCCCTGTAACCTAATAGAATGGTGAGGAGGAGAAATTTCCCAGGAAATCCTAGCTGCAAGGTCCCTCAGAGTCACCCTGGAGCTTTTGCTTCATCTTAAGCCCACATTTTCCTAC
Organism: Pongo abelii; assembly: GCF_028885655.2. Classification (NCBI taxonomy): domain Eukaryota; kingdom Metazoa; phylum Chordata; class Mammalia; order Primates; family Hominidae; genus Pongo; species Pongo abelii. Next base: position 135,077,275 of record NC_071992.2, on the reverse strand, counting down.
AAAGCCTGCTTGAAACCCAACTCTCCTTAGTAGCCTCCGCCTGGGCAGCAGCTGAGTGCAAACAGGAAGAGTGGGAGAATATGGGTGAGGTCAGGAAGGAAACCAACCTTGACTTCAACTCCCACTAGCTTTCCTTTCTTCTCTCTCCTACTCCTGTTCTTCAAGGCATTTTTCCTCCCTTTGGACAAGAAATAAAGTCAGGATGAAATAGAAATTACTAGTTGTAGGCCACTGCAGTTTTTAAGTCACCCACAATTCTCACCTCCAAGCCAATTAGATTTCCCTGAGCCAAGTCAATTTCCTTTCACCTCCACCATATACTTATCCTACATGAATGCCCAGCCCTAATCCACTCACTCCCAAAAACATGAACGTAAGCCCTCCCACCTTCTCTGCCTCTCTTATCTTCTGTTCTTTGAAATGCTCGATAGGTGCATTTTTAAGTTGTTTTGCCAGGCTTCTCTGGACTTTCTACCGCAGGTTGATGCAGGTAGAGAGCTGTACAGCCTGAACTTAGGTTTTGGGCAGGTATGGGTTCAAATTCCTCCGTGCTACTTACTACCTATGTGTCCTTGGATAAGTCACTTAAAGCCTCAGAACTGGTTTTCATTAACATTTCAATAAAATTGAGATTTTTATTTCAACAACCTGATTGCTATACATGTTTAATTTGTCACCTAGGTTGGACCCATCCGTTAATATAATTAAATAAAATCGCCAAATCCTATAATTTGGGGGGTAACCTTAGAAACTAAACTTCTAAAAGGGCAATTTGACTATTTTTTATTCTCACAGTAAACTAATGTATTATGGCTTAGAAACCTAATAGTAAACCTAAATGGAGTAAACTCTGCAGGTAAGAAGAAACACTTTAGAATTTGATATTCATCCCTCTTCTCCCCTAGGGTTTTGATGGTCATGTTAGAGCAGTGTGAAAACATGATCAGACACCTGCAGAGAGACTTTCCTTTATTCCTCATTAGGAGATGTTGTTTGTAAACTTTAAAGTGCAAAATCCTCTACAGGTCTGTATGATGAAAATCACATCTTATACTCCTCATGAATCATATAAGAAATCTTTAGCATAATTCCGACAACACCCAAGTTTACATTACACACTGATGTAGGATTGTATTTTCTCAGTAAATGTTTATTCATTATTTTAAGAGAGCACATGAAACTGGAGTGTAAATATGTATACATTTTCAGTATAGTTATGCATCTTTAACACTGGGGATCGGTTCTGAGAAATGCTTCATCCAGTGATCTCATCATTCTACCAATGTCATAGAGTGTACTACACAATTCTAGATGGTATTGCCTAATTATACACACCCAGGCTATATGGTACAAAAAGAAACTACCATCAGAGTGAACAGGCAGCCTACAAAATGGGAGAAAATTTTCACAACCTACTCATCTGACAAAGGGCTAATATCCAGAATCTACAATGAACTCCAACAAATTTACAAGAAAAAAACAAACAACTCCATCAAAAAGTGGGCGAAGGACATGAACAGACACTTCTCAAAAGAAGACATTTATGCAGCCAAAAAACACATGAAAAAATGCTCATCATCACTGGCCATCAGAGAAATGCAAATCAAAACCACAACGAGATACCATCTCACACCAGTTAGAATGGCAATCATAAAAAAGACAGGAAACAACAGGTGCTGGAGAGGATGTGGAGAAATAGGAAGACTTTTACACTGTTGGTGGGACTGTAAACTAGTTCAACCATTGTGGAAGTCAGTGTGGCGATTCCTCAGAGATCTAGAACTAGAAATACCATCTGACCCAGCCATCCCATTACTGGGTATATACCCAAAGGACTATAAATCATGCTGCTATAAAGACACATGCACACGTATGTTTATTGCGGCACTATTCACAATAGCAAAGACTTGGAACCAACCCAAATGTCCAACAATGATAGACTGGATTAAGAAAATGTAGCACATATACACCATGGAATACTATGCAGCCATAAAAAATGATGAGTTCATGTCCTTTGTAGGGACATGGATGACATTGGAATTAATCATTCTCAGTAAACTATTGCAAGAACAAAAAACCAAACACCACATATTCTCACTCATAGGTGGGAATTGAACAATGAGAACACAAGGACACAGGAAGGGGAACATCACACTCTGGGGACTGTTGTGGGGCGGGGGGAGGTGGGAGGGATAGCTTTAGCAGATATAACTAATGCTAAATGACGAGTTAATGGGTGCAGCACACCAGCATGGCACATGCATACATATGTAACTAACCTGCACATTGTGCACATGTACCCTAAAACTTAAAGTATAATAATAATAAAATAAAATAAAAGGAGGAAAAAAAAAGAAAATCACATCTTATACTCCTCATGAATCATATAAGAAATCTTTAGCATAATTCTGACAACACCCAAGTTTACATTACACACTGATGTAGAATTGTATTTTCTTGGTAAATGTTTATTCATCATTTTAAGAGAGCACATGAAACTGGAGTGTAAATATGTATACATTTTCAGTATAGTTATGCATCTTTAACAATGGGGATCGGTTCTGAGAAACGCTTCATTCAGTGATCTCATCATTCTACCAATATCATAGAGTGTACTACACAATTCTAGATGGTATTGCCTAGTTATACACACCCCGGCTACATGGTACAGACTATTGCTCCTAGGCTACAAACCTGACCAGCATGTTACTGTACTGACTACTATAGGCAATTGTAACACAATGGTCAGTACTTATATTGTCTAAACAGAAAAGATGAAGTATAAATACATTATAAAAGATAATATATTTAAGATAATGTAAATGATAATGTTCCTTACCTGTATAGGGCACTCACCCAGAATGGAGTTTGCAGGACTGGAAGTTGCTCTGAGTGAGTCAATGAGTGAATGATGAGTAAATGTGAAAGCCTGGAGCATTACCGTCCACTACTGTAAACTTTATAAAGCTCTACACTTAGTACACTGAATTTATAAGCAATATTTTTTCTTTAATAATAAATTAACCTTTGCTTACCATGACTTTTTTACTTTAAGAACTTGTAAATATTTTTTAACTTTATAAGTCTTTTGTAAATATACTTAGCTGAAAACACAAACTGATTTCACAGCTGTATAAAACTATTTTTTCTTTATATCCTTATTCTATAAGCTTTTTCTATTTTCTATTTTTATTTTTTCATTTTTAAACGATTTTGTTAAAAGTTAAGACACAAACACACACATTAGCCTAGAGCTACACAGGATTAGGATCTTCAATATCACTGTCTTCCATCCCCATATCTTGTCCCACTGGAAGGTCTTCAGGGCAATAGCACTCACGGAGCTGCCATCTCCTAGGATAATAATGCCTTCTTCTGGAATATCTCCTGAAGGACTTGCATGAAGCTGTTTTACAGTTAACTCCTTTTTTTATTATTATTTTAAAATAAGTAGGAGGACTACATTCTAAAATAACAATAAAAAGTACAGTTTTTGCTGGCTGCTGCCATCTTATACAACATTCCTCCCGCCCAACACACACACACACACACACACACACACACACACACACACGCACAAAGTAGCCAGCCTGCTGTCCTTTCAAATCAACATTCTCAACAAATTTATTCTTGCATACACACACATGCACACACATCTATAGTACTTTTATTGTTGCTACTGTTTTTAAGAAAATAGAATCATAGCATACACATTACTATGCAATGTGGATATTTTTTCACTCACCACATATACTCAATATGGCCAGTAATCATGGATATATACTCAAGTTTATCTATTTTTTCAAGACTTTATGTATATACGTACATGCATTGGAAATTTTATGTACTCAAATTCATATCAAATATTCTGAGAGGATTTTTGTTCTGTATTTATTTTTCTCCTTATTTTATTTTTATTCATCTACACTTTCCTCTCCTTTCCTATATTTGGATGTATTCTAGTAATTGTGAACTTAAGGATTCTAACATATGGTTTTGTTTCTAAGAATTGCCAATTTACATTCTTTGTTCGTTATACTGTTGAATTATGTTTCTTGCCAGAATGAATCCTAAATATTCTTTATATTATGTAGACTTTAAACTGTATCTGTATCTGTGTTGCAACTTCATTTTACAGATCCATGACCTATCTAATGACTTTGCTATCTTTTGCTATACAAAGACATAAATTTATATATATTTATATACATCTATCTTTTACAGTTCCAGAATTTCCTGGTCCCATAAAAATGTTTGTCCCACATTTAAGTAGTAAGTATAAATACTTAATTTTTTTCTACATTTTTTTAATTTTTAATATTTAAGTTTTAAATTCAGCTAGGATTTATTTTCATATGTGGTACAAGGTGTGACTTCCACTTTATTTTATTCTAGATGAATTAAATATTAGCTATGCTGTAGCCATTTATGAAATAACCGAAATAACCTTTCCTCAATGAAACAAAACGCCAACTTTGTGATATACTCAAAATCCATAAATAATAGAATTTGTTTTTTGCTTCTCTATTTTATTTCTATGATTTATTTATCTGTTTAAACTTCAAAGCTTCATAGCACCTTCTAATGTCTAACAAGGGAATGTCTTTATCGTGGTAGTTATTTTTAAAGAATTTTTTGGCTATTTTTGTTATTTATTCTTCTATAAGAAGATCCTTGATGAAATTATCAAAGTCTTGTTACAATTACAATTTGAATTTCTATTATTTCAGAGCTGATATTTTTAATTATTAAATATTACCATCTAAGAATATGATATGTCTTTCTAATTATTTAAATATCCATTTGTCTTTCAATAACATATTTTTCCTACATGTTTCCTATTAATTTTTTTTATTAAGTTCTGATGCTTTTTTCTTAAATTTATTCCTAAGTATTTATCATTTTTGTCATCATTATAAGGGAAATATTTTACTACTTTTATTTTCGGTTGTCATTATTATAAGGAAAAACACACTGAGATTATATATATATATATACTTATATGTAATATATAAATACATATAAATATATTATATATTATATATTATGTTTTATACATATACATATATATAAAAATATATCCAGTACCCTACCAAATTTTCATATTATAGTTGAACCTTGAACATCATAAGTTTCAACCACACAGGTCCACTTATATGTGAATTTTCTTTTGCCTCTACCACCCCTAACAAGCAAAATCAACCCCTCCTCTTCCTTCTTCTCCTCAGCCTATTCAACATGAAGATGGCAAGGATGAAGGCTTTTGATGATCTGCCTCCACCCCAAGAATATTAAATACATTTTCTCTCTCTTATGATTTTCTTAATAGCATTTTTCATTTCTCTAGCTTATTTTATTGTAAGAATACAGTACATAATACATATAACATACAAAATACCTGTCGATTGGCTGTTATCAGTAAGGCCTCTGGTCAACAGTAAGTTATTAGTAGTTAAGTTTGGGGAATTCAAAAGTTACAGTTGAATTTTCTACTGCACAGGGGGGTCAGTGCCCCTAACACATGTGTTGCTCAAGGGCCAATTATAATTATACTTAATGTAGTATAATCCTGTTCATTTCCCAACTGTATAATTTTCACAGTATCAACAAATATTTTTACAACTTCTTTTTAAAAGTTTTACTGACTTAAGTGAAATTATTGGAATATTTGACCATTCAGAATGATATTTGTAATTATTTTGGATATTTGAGTGTAATTTTATATTCACTAAACCATTTTTATTATCTACAAATATCTCTTTTTAAAATTAATATTAATAATCTCCAAAAATTAGAAGTGGATAAGAACTAAATGTCAACTTCCCCATAATATTCACCAGATACTATATTTAAATGATAATAAGCATTCAAGCATTTATTAGCAATCCAGGAACAAAAATAGTCACACCTCCAGTCTTTAACAACTCAGTGAAGCCCTGGCATCACTTCAACTTCTTTTTTTCTTCCAACTTCTTTTTTTAGGTTTAGGGGGTACACGTGCAAGTTTGTTATATGGGTTAACTGCATGTTGCTGGGGTTTCATGTACAATTGATTTTGTCACACAGGTAGTGAGCATAGTACCCGATAGGTAGTTTTTCTATCCTAACACTCTTCCCACCCTCCAATCTCAAGTAAGCTCTAGTGTCTATTGTTCTCATCTTTGTGTCCATGTGTACCTAATGTTTAGTTTCCACTTATAAATGAGAACATGAGGTATTTGGTTTTCTGTTCCTGTGTTAATTCACTTAGGATAATGGCCTCCAGCTACATCCATGGTTGCTGCAAAGGACATGACCTCACTCTTTTTTATGGCTGTGTAGTATCCCGTGGTGTATATGTACATTTTCTTTATGCAATCCACCATTGATGGGCACTGGGGTTGATTCCGTGTCTCTGCTATCATGAACAGTGATGTGATGAAAATGTAAATGCATATGTCTTTTTGGTAGAATAATTTATTTTCTTTTGGATAAATGCCCAGTAATGGCATTGCTGGATTCAATGGTAGTTCTGTTTTAAGTTCTTTCAGAAATTTCCAGAACTAATTTACATTCCCACCAGCAATATATAAGCATTTCCTTTTCTCTGAAGCCTCACCAGCATCTCTAATTTTTTGCTGTTTTAGTAATAGCCATTCTGCTTGGTGTGAGTTGGTATCGCATTGCAATTTGATTTGTATTTCTCTGATGATTAGTGATGTGGAGCATTTTTTTCATATATTTGTTGCTTAATTGTTTGTATTCTCTTTTGAGAAGTGTCTGTTCATGTATTTTGCCCATTTTTCAATCAGGTTGTTTTCTGCTTGTTCAATTGTTTCAGTTTCTAATAGATTCTGAATATTAGATCTTTGTTGGATGCATAGTTTGCAATTATTTTCTCCCATTCTATAAGTTGTGGATTTATCCTGTTGACAGTTTCTTTTGCTGTGTAGAAGCTTTTTAGTTTAATTAAGTCCTACTTGTCAATTTTTGGTTTTGTTGCAATTGCTTTTGGAGTCCACATTTTGAAATCTTTGCCAAGGCCTATGTCCAGAAAGGTATTTCCTAGATTTTCTTCTAGAGTTTTTGTAGTTTTAGGTTTTACATTTAAGTCTTTAATCTATCCTGACATTAATTTTTATATGGTGAAATGTAGAAGTCCCTTTTCAATGTTCTGCATATAGCTAGCCAGTTATCCCACAGCCATTTATTGAATAGGAGGTCCTTTCTCCATTGCGTGTTATTGTTGACTTTGTCAAAGAACTGATGGTTGTAGGTGTGCCACTTTATTTCTGGGTTCTCTAACTCATTTCACTGGCCTATGGTCTTTTTTAATGCCAGTATCATGCTGTTTTATTTACTGTAGCCTTGTAGTATAGTTTGACGTTGGGTAGTGTCATGCCTCCAGCTTCGTTCTTTCTGCTTAGGATTGCTTTGGCTATTCACACTCTTTATTAGATCCATGTGGATTTTAAAATAGCTTTTCTAATTCTGTGAAAAATGATATTGGTTGTTTGACAGGAATACCACTGAATCTATAAATTGCGTTGGGCAGTATGGTCATTTTAACAATATTGATTCTTCCTATCCATGAATATGAAATGTATTTCCAATTGTTTGTGTCATCTGATTTCTTTGAGCAGTGTTTTGTCATTTTGGTTGTAGAGATTTTTCACCTCCCTGGTAGGCTGTATTCCTAGGTATTTTATTCTTTTTGTGGCTATTGTGAATAGGATTGCATTCAGCTTAGACGTTGTTGGTGTATGGAAATGCTATTGATTTTTGGCCAGGCACAGTGGCTCATGCCGGCAGTCCCAACACTTTAGAAGGCTGAGGTGGGCAGATCACTTGAGCTCAGGAGTTTGAGAACAGCCTGGGAAAAGGAGAAATGTAATCCTTTTCAAACAAGCAAAAGCTAAGTAAATTTGCTACCACCAGACCCACCTTACAAGAGGTCCTTAAGAGCCACTCCATGCCTGTTTAACTCACCATTTCCCCAGGAGCCACTCAGGGTCAGAGACGAGTCCTGGTGCATGGCAACCCCAGGCAGTGTTCTTAGCTTCCTCCCCATTCAGCCTAGGGTCTGTGTCCTCCCTCTGTTGACTCTCAATGTCTTCTTTCTGAAGATCAATTCAGAGTGTGCCAGTCTTCTTGATGGTCTGGTCTCTCAGTGGGAGAGGTTTTTTCTGTCTGTGTCTATTCAGCCATCTTGGCTAAAGTTCCTCTAAAACTTTCTCTTTTTTTCTTTTCTTTTTTTTTTATATTATACTTTAAGTTCTGGGATACATGTGCAGGATGTGCAGGTTTGTTTCATAGGTATACACGTGCCATGGTGGTTTGCTGAACCCATCAACTCGTCGTCTACATTAGGTATTTCTCTTCATGCTATCCCTCTCCTAGCCCTCCAACCTCCAACAGGCCCCGGTGGATGATGTTTCACTCCCTGTGTCCATGTGTTCTCCTTGTTCAACTCCCACTTATGAGTGAAAACATGCGGTGTTTGGTTTTCTGTTCCGTGCGGTATTAGTTTGCTAGCAATGATGGTTTTCAGTTTCATCCATGTCCCTGCAAAGGACATGAACTCATCCTTTTTATGGCTGTATAGTATTTTCACGGTATATATGTGCCACATTTTCTTTATCCAGTCTATCATTGATGGGCATTTGGGTTGGTTCCAAGTCTTTGCTATTGTGAACAGTGCTGCAATAAACATACGTGTGCATTTGTCTTTATAGTAGAATGATTTATAATCCTTTGGGTATATACCCAGTAATGGGATTGCTGGGTCAAATGGTATTTTTGGTTCTAGATCCTTGAGGAAATTCCACACTGTTTTCCACAATGGTTGAACTAATTTACACTCCCACCAACAGTGTAAAAGCATTTCTATTTCTCCAAAATCTCCCCAGCATCTGTTGTTTCCTGACTTTTTAATGATTGCCATTCTAACTGGCATGAGATGGTATCTCATTGTGGTTTTGATTTGCATTTCTCTAATGACCAGTGATGATGAGCTTTTTTTCATATGTTTATTGGCCCCATAAATGTCTTCTTTTGAGAAGTGTCTGTTCATATCCTTCATCCACTTTTTGATGGAGTTGTGTTTTTTTTTTTCTTGTAAATTTGTGTAAGTTCTTTGTAGATTCTGGATATTAGCCCTTTGTCAGATGGATAGATTGCAAAAATTTTCTCCCATTCTGTAGGTTGCCTGTTCACTCTGATGATAGTTTCTTTTGCTGTGCAGAAGCTCTTTAGTTTAGTTAGATCTCATTTGTCAATTCTGGCTTTTGTTGCCATTGCCTTTGGTGTTTCAGTCATGAAGTCTTTGCCCATGCCTAAATGGTATTGCCTCAGTTTTCTTCTAGGATTTTTATGGTGTTAGGTTCCAGGTTTAAGTCTTTAATCCATCTTGAGTTAATTTTTGTATAAGCTATAAGGAAGGGATCCAGTTTCAGTTTTCTGCATATGGCTAGCCAGTTTTCCCAATACCATTTATTAAATAGGGAATCCTTTCCCCATTGCTTGTTTTTGTCAGGTTTGTTAAAGACCAGATGGTTGTAGATGTGTGGCATTACTTCTGAGGACTCTGTTCTATTCCATTGGTCTATATATCTGTTTTGGTACCAGTACCATGCTGTTTTGGTTACTATAACCTTGTAGTATAGTTTGAAGTCAGGTAGTGTGATGCCTTCAGCTTTGTTCTTTTTGCTTAGGATTGTCTTGGTTATGTGGGCCCTTTTTTGGTTCCATATGAAATTTAATGTACTGTTTTGTAATTCTGTGAAGAAAGTCAATGGTAGCTTCACGGGGATAGCATTGAATCTAAAAATTTCTTTGCACAGTACAGCCATTTTCATGATATTGAGTCTTCGTATCCATGAGCATGGAATGTTTTTCCATTTGTTTATGTCCTCTTTTATTTCCTTGAGCAGTGGTTTGTAGTTCTCCTTGAAGAGGTCCTTCACATCCCTTGTAAGTTGTATTCCTAGGTATTTTATTGTCTTTGTAGCAATTGTGAATGGGAGTTCACTTATGATTTGGCTGTTTCTCTGTTATTGGTGTATAGGAATGCTTGTGAATTTTGCACATTGATTTTGTATCCTGAGACTTTGCTGAAGTTGCTTATCAGCTTAAGGAGATTGTGGGCTGAGACCATGAGGTTTTCTAAATATACAATCATGTCATCTGCAAACAGAGACAATTTGACTTCCTCTCTTCCCATTTGAATACCCTTTATTTCTTTCTCTTGCCTAATTGCTCTGGCCAGAACTTCCAATACTATGTTGAACAGGAGGGGTGAGAGAGGGCATCCTTGTCTTGTGCCAGTTTTCAAAGGAAATGCTTCCAGCTTTTGCCCATTCAGTATGATATTGGCTGTGGGTTTGTCATAAATAGCTCTTATTATTTTGAGATACATTCTATCAATACCTAATTTATTGAGAGTTTTTAGCATGAAGGGGTGTTGAATTTTATTGAAGGCCTTTTCTGCATCTATTGAGATAATCGTGTGGTTTTGTCATTGGTTTTGTTTATGTGATGGATTACATGTATTGATTTGTGTATGTTGAACCAGCCTTGCATCCCAGGGATGAAAACTTTTAAGAAGTCCAGGGAATACCTTGCCTGAAAGGCTCACTCTTGCACAAATAAAATAAATATTCTAATGGTAAGATCAAGTAATCATTCAGTCAAATCCATTTTTAATTTGATTTGTTATGCAGCTATAGATAATTAACACAATATATGTGATGATATACTTATTTTCATTTATTCCATCTTACTCTATGTTTAGTATTTCCATTTGATATTTTTCTTTCCCTCCTTTGTATATTTGCAGCTAATTTACAAGTAGAAGTGCTTATTAATTTGGGTTCTTACTGTATGTTGGTAGTGTACTTTGGGTTCCCTTCCCATTCCTGGCAATTATAATAAAGCCTATTGTTTATTAATATTAATTTTACTTTAAAAATTCTTACTAAGGGCTTTATTCCCCTATTACTTTTCTCTATATCTCATGTACTTCTTAGGATGAGATTTTTAGTTTGCTTGCATTTTCTATTTTTCCTATCCTCACTCACAGAATTAACCTCTTCCCAGCCACCTCTCAAACACCCAATTCTCATCTCTGTTCTGGCTTGTTTGCTAGTTGTAGTTCATTCTCCAGAATTTTCCTGCTGTAGAGTGTTTGAGTGATGTGTACTTTCAATTCTTGTACATCTACAGTATTTTTCTTTCATTCGTGCTACTGGAATGGCATTTGGGCTGCTGTCAGGATCCATGGTTGTATTTCTTCTCTCTAAGTTGTCTATAGATGTCATCCTGTGATTGGCTAGCTCCTCTTTCTGCAGACGAGATGTCCAATGCCAACCTGCATCTGTGAATTAACCTTTGAAATAACTTGTCTTTTCTACTTTGAAACCTATAACATGTTTTCTTTATTCTTGGAGTTTAGAAATCCTATTAAGACTTGCCTTAATGTACCTCTACCTACTTAGGTCTTCCTTCAGGTTAGGAAATTTTTCTGCTATCATTTGCTTAACAATTGCATTTCCATGAGATCTTCTTGTCTTCCCTTCTCATTATTTGTGTGTTAAGTCTCCTGCGGCTGTAAGCCTCATCTTTCCCTCTTGATTTCTATCGCTTTGCAGTTTGACTAGGTAGTCTCTGAAAATTTCCTTCACTTGATCTTCCTGGCCTCTAATTTGAATGCCAGTAAGGACCATCTTCTCTTTCAATTTATTTGCAAGAGCCCAATCACTTCCATCCTCCAGGCTATGGCTGTCTTCCAGTCCCATCATCCATTTGGCTCATGTGGAGGAAGGATTAAAGTTGAGTTTGGGAATGACAAGGCACAGGATGTTTTAGCTACCATATTTTCAGAATTCCTTTCTGTGTTTAGAATTTATTTCTTAACTAAGGTGTGATGCTTATTCATGTCTGGCACATGATGTTAAGCAACATCCCAACCCTCAATCATCCATTTACATCCTCTTATTTGCATGCAAGCAGGGCATGTTAAGATGTTGCCTATAACTAAGATATTTCTGATACAAGCCATATATCAAGAAGAAATAATAGCTGTTGCTGATGTATGGGAATATCAAATTTAAAAATTTTACTTTTTCTGGCCTCAGGTTTGAATTAACTGGAAAGTACCACAGAAGAAAAAGTAGATGAGATGACAATAGCACCTTTATTATCTATTTAAGAACATGGCTTAAATGTTGTGATAGTCTCTTAAAAAGACCCCTCTTTTAACCACCTCATGTGTTAACATCTTTGTGTAGCCAGCCCTCACCTACTGAATCTTGGCTGGCCCTGTTACTCACTTATAACCTGCAGAATACATCAGAAATGACACTGTTTCCCTTTCAAGATTAGTTCAGAATAAACATTGCAGTTTTCTTCTTGGTGTCTTACAATGCTCATTCTGGGGGGAACTAGCCACCATGTAAGAAGTCCAACTACTCTGATACTACCATAATGTGAGGAAGCCCAAGATAAGCTTATGAAAAAGTAGTGATGTCCAGGCAGCCCTAGTTGTTTCAGCTCTCCCAGCACAGGAAAGATATGCCAGTGAAAAAGCATCTTAGACATTCTGGCACTGGTAGATGTGATGTGGAGAAAAACTGAGTGTATTAGTCCATTCTGACACTGCTATGAAGAAATACCTGAGGCTGGGCAATTTATAACAAACAGAGGTTGAATGGACTCACAGCTCTGTGTGGCTAGGGAACCCTCAGGAAACTTACAATTATGGTGGAAGGGGAAGCAAACACTCCCTTCTTCACATGGTGGCAGGAGAGAGAAGTGCAGAGTGAAGGGGTGAAGAGCCCCTTATATTCAATGTTTATTCTCATCAGATCTCATGAGAACTCACTCACTATCATGAGAACAGCATGGGGGAACTGCCCCCATGATTCAGTCACCTCCCACGAGTCCCTCCCATAACACCTGGGGATTATAATTCAGATTACAATTCGAGATGAGATTTTGGGTGGGGGCATAGCCAAACCATATCACTGAGGAAACCAGCTGACAGCCAGAATCAAGGCCCAAGACATGTAGCTCTCACCAAGTCAGCCCAGCTAAATCCAGCTGTTTGAGCCAATCTAATTAAAGGTCTTAGTAATCATCGAGCAGATATAGGCAATCTTTGCTGTGCTCTGCCAAAATTTCTGCCCTACAAAATTTTGAAATTAATAAAATGATTGTTTTACACCAGTAAATTTTGTAATTGTTTGTCACACAGCAAGAGGTAACCAGGAAAGATGTGCAGTAACAATGGGTTTCCTGTTACCCACTGCCACAGACAGCACAGAGTAATCTCAACCTGTCTAACTAGGGGTACGCAAATACAATGAAAGCCACAAAGGTGGACACCAGAGCAAATGCTTTCTGAAGGCAGACTACTATTCGTGAGAATGAGGAAAGGAAGGAGCTGAGATACTGATACTCAGTTCCCCTCCCAAACTCAGCGACCAGATAACTCACTCTAGTTCTTGGTCAGAAACAAAGGAGGTAGGGACCTTAAAGAAGCCAGGAATTTTTAGGGGAATATGTTTTTACATGGAAAGGAATGGGTAGAGAAGAAATATCCCCCACTTCAAGGATTCCTGATTGCAAAAAGGGAAATGATTCTGGCCCAGATAGCTGTACCTAGCAAATTTTAGGAGGAGTGGTAATTCTAAGTAACACTGTATTTGCCATAAGACCTATTCTTGTATGCATGTATTTTAAGAAAAGGAGCTTCATGTAAGTTGAAAAAGCTGCCTGTAGAATTTCATAATTGATTTACTTTGTAAGGGCTGCCATTACAAAATAACACAGGCTTAAATAACAGGGATGTATTTTCTCACAGTGCTGGAGACTGTAAGCCCAAGATCAAGGCAGGTTTGGTTTCTCTTCCAGCCTCTCTTTTCAGCTTGCCCATGGCAGCCTTCTTGTTGTGTCCTCACATGGTCTTTCCCTGTGTGTGCATGGCCCTGGCGTTTTTCTATATGTCCTTATCTCTTCTTCTTACAAGGATACCAGCCAGATTGGATTAGGGCCACCCTGATACAGTCACTTTATGAGTGCTGGGTGCAGGACTTCAACATTATGAATTTTGGGAAAGCACAGTTCAATCTCTAAGAGCCATCTTTTCTCTGTGTATTCACATGGTTTTTCCACTGTATGTGTGTGTGTGTGTGTGTGTGTGTGTGTGTGTGTGTGTGTGTGTGTGTGTGTCCTAGTCTCTTCTTATAAGGATACCAGTCATATTCAATTAAGACCTGACCCCAGCAACCTCATCTAACCTTAATTATCTGTTTAAAGATCATCTCTTCCAAAAACAATAACATTCTGAAATACTAGGGTGTTTTCTTTAATATGTGAATTTCAGGGGTACACAATTCAACCCATAACAATAACTTAAACAGTTTAGTCATGTGAGATCTGTTCCAAGTGAGTTTAAGACAAATAAAGGTCTTCCTTTTTATTCTAGTAAGACAATCATGCTTTCAAAGTATTCTGTGGATGACAATTAGTACAATATGGAACAGATCTCCTGCAGGCATTGAACTATTTTAGGTAATTTGGCAACCAACAGAGAATGCTGCGACAGGATCGTAGCAGCTCAAAGGAAAGCAAAGTAATGATTATACTGAATGATCAGTCTGGGGTCCAAGCAAATATGCTGCTGAGATCCCTCCAACAGTTGAGTCCGTCACAAAGGGAGAAAAATAATTGTCCTTCTTACTTTGCAAGAATATAATTGGCTGAGAAGAAAACACAGGCCTTAGTACCAATGCACATCTTTCATTTGTGAAATTCCATGGATGTTAACTGAACATTTACTGTGTGCCAAGCACTGTTGTAGGTACTGGGGACCTAAGAGTGAATGAATTGAGAAGTTGACATTCTATTTGAGGAAGAAAGAAAATCAGATATGCTGAAAAAATAATTTCAGAGCTGTGTACTACAAAGAAAATAACAGAGAAACAGGCATAGGATGAAGGATACTTTTGCTATTGTCTTCATGAAAATGACTCAATCTCAATTATGAGATTTTATCTTGTTTCAATAAATATTAGAAGCCATTAGAGGTTTTCAAAAATGGAAATGAGATGATCAGATTTATTAACATCTCAATGTGGCTACAAACAACAAAAATAAATAAATAAATTCAGTTGAGGAGACTTGCAGTGGCCCAGGGAAGAGATGATGCTAGAACAGGCTAGTCATGCAGAAGGGGAGATGGTGAGATGCCAATTGATGATGGCATATGTCTTTATTTAGGGGGTAGTGGTTTGGAGTTATTTGCATTCTTGTGTTAGCATTGATGTGACCCTATTACCAGGATTGTTAGTGTGACACAATGGGATTACATGAGAATTAACAGCACATGATATTATGTTGTCTAAGAAGTTACTTACAAACACTGCATTATAAAAAGTGATGTACCTGCTTATAAGTATCTTCTGTGTATGTATAACAATTTTAAAACACTATTAAGTTACCCATAGGGAATCCTTCTTCCCGTAATAAATAAGACATGGGGCTCCATTTGGTGCTTTGCCCTTCCACTTCACAAAGGACTCTGTCACCAGAACTGACAGGAAGGTGGGCCACCAGGATCGTGTGTGTCCATCTTGGATTAAGTCTCTCAAGCAAGGTGATCATTTGTGTGCCTTGTTCCTAGGTCTTGTTTTCATTGTAACATAGCACTTAGTGCCAAAGAAATGGAGAGAAGATTTGGGCCTCCATCTACTTCCAGTCACCAAAGGCTACTGTGTACCAAAAGGCCTGACAAATGTGAACTGCTAAATTGTGTGTCATAAATCACTAGTGCAGCTCAGGGGTGAGTTCAGCTCAGTAGCCACGCGACGAAGTATAGATGCAGGGATTTACAGTCAGCCCTCAGTATCTGCAGCTTCCACATCCATGGAATCAGCCAATCACAGATTGCAAATATTTTTTTAAAGCAATAAAAGATAATACAAAATTTAAAAATACAGCATAGCAACTATTTACATAGCATTTGCAGTTGGCACTTGGACAACATAGGTTTAAACTGCAGGAGTCCACTTACATGTGGATTTTCTTCCACCTCTGCCACCCCAAAGATAGCAAAACCAACCCTGCCTTCCCCTCCCCTTCAGCCTACTCAACATGACCATGACAAAGATGAAGACCTTTATAATGATTCACTTCCACTTAACAAATAGTAAATATATTTTCTCTTCCTCATGATTTTTTAAAATAACATTTTCTTTTATCTAGCTTACCTTACTGTAAGAAGACAGTATATTATAAATATAACACACAAAATGTATGTTAATTGACTTTATGTTATAAGTAAGTCTCCTGGTCAACAGTAGGCTATTAGTAGTTACATTTTGGGGCAGTCAAAAGCTTCATGTGAATTTTCAACTGGGGTAGGGAGGGTTGGTACCCTTAACACCCTCATTGTTCAAGGGTCAAATGTACATTGCATTAGGTATTATAACAGATGATTTAAAGTATACAGGAGGATATGTGCAGGTTATGTGCAAATACTATGCCATTTTGTATTAGGGACTTGAGCATCCTTGGATTTTAGTACGTGCAGGGGTCCTGGAGCCAATTTCTTGCAGATACCAAGAGACAACTGTATTCATCAACACCATCACGCCCACCCAGTGTACAGAGACTTCTTCATTTTAGGGGCCTCTTGGGTGTCATGAAGCTTCAGAACAAGGCCCCACAGATAGCCTGATTCCATTTCCTTATCTACTTTCCCCTAGTCCCCTGACCTGTTTCAATCTGGAAAAAAGTCCTTTCTCTTTTCAAGTTTCTCAGGCACCACTTTCTCTCCACTCTTCTTGCCCCATGCATTCTCCTCTGCTTGTTGTCGTTATTGGTTTCCACATTAAACCTTTATGGCCCATTAAGCCTGAAGCCAGAATTATTAGCAACTCAACTCTCTGGGTTCCTTTTTTCCTTGAGGCTAGGAAAAGCTTAAAGTTTAAACTTTTTGGAAGGTGAAGAGAAATATTTTTTCCATCCTTCTAATGTAGCAAAAGAAAAAAACAAAAATCAAAAAAAGAAAAAACTAAATTCAAGTCAAATAGTGAAATATGCTAACGTCCAGGTGCAGCCACAGAGTTGAATATGCGAAATAGGTACCATAAACAGCTACCAGTGATTTCCAAACATGGGCAGAATTTCTTATCCTACTGGCCATTAGAGTTGTCCCATCTCATGCTTATTGTTGGTGACAGAAATAAACTCTTTTGGAGCATCTAAGTACCTGGCAGTGGGTAGAGCTATTAACCTGGTCCAGGTGAGCGGCCTGAGAGTAAGTTAGTCATCAGGCTCAGCAGAAGAGCTGATGGCCTGGGAGCTGATTCAGACAAGAAAGAGGGGCTTAACTGGTGGCACATGACAGGGTTTCAGACGCTGTAAAAAGAAGAGCCTTGTTTCTAGGTGTTAAGAGGTATATACAGGCCATATTGTCAGAGGCATTTGAAACAGAGCAACTCCATCTTGAATAGAAGTTGGGTAAAATGAGGCTGAGATGTGCTGGGCTGCATTCCCAGACAGTTAAGGCATTCTAAGTCACAGGATGAGACAGGAGGTCAGCACAAGGTACAGGTCATAAAGACCTTGCTGATAAAACAGCTTGCAGTAAAGAAGTCGGCTAAAACCCACCAAAACCAAGATGGCCACGAGAGGGACCTCTGGTCCTCACTGCTACACTCCCACCAGCGCCATGACAGTTTACAAATGCCATGACAATGTCAGGAAGTTACCCTATATGGTCTAAAAAGCAGAGTCATGAATCATCCACCCCTTGTTTAGCATATCATCAAGAAATAACCATAAAAATGGGCAACCAGCAGCCCTGGGGCTGCTCTGTCTATGGAGTAACCATTATTTTATTCCTTCACTTTCCTAATAAACTTGTTTTCACTTACTGTACAGACTTGCCCTGAATTCTTTCTTGCACAAGGTCCAAGAACTCTCTCTTGGGGTCTGAATCGGGATCTGTTTCCTCTAACAATATCAGTTGGGTTCTAGGGGAGCTGAGTTTCATCAGTAGGTAGAACTAATCTGAGCTGGCTGGTAAATAAACTAAAGGTTAAGTGATAGGACAGAGAGTTGCCACCGAGCTATGTTGTCAGAAACGTGCCTGCTTTTCCTTCAGCTGCACACCCAACACACTCTCTGGAAAAAACTAGTTATCAGTAAACCCATCTGTTTCTATTTTTTCTTTCTTCTTTTTTTTTTTGGGTTTTTAATATTTAAAAATTGTATTTAGTAGACTTTAAAAAAAAACCTGTTATATTTTCACAGTAAAACTGATCAGAAAGTAGAGAGTTCTCATATACTCTCTCTCAATGATTTAGTTTACCTGGCTTTTTTTCCCTTATTATTAAAAAAAAAACCCCCACAATACTGATACCTGCCAAAAATTTTATTTCTAAAATTAGTAGTAATTTTCAGCTGGGATGTCAGATGATGACATTGGAAAAAGAAGAGGTGAGTTAGCCTATGGTCGCAATTGTGGTGTCACACTGGAGTCAACTAGCCTGATGCCTGGTTCCCAAAGCCAGAGATTAATAAGTCTGGAGTGCAGCATTAGGAATTTTACAAAGGCATTCAGGCTATTCTAAATGTGTCAAGATTTAGGACCAAAGAGTTGGAGCCATGTTCAACCAAAGCAGGGGAGATTAGACACAGTTAAAAGTCTGTGTTCACTTTCTTGCTTCATTCTGCCAGGGGTTTTCTCTCAGTTTAGAGCCCATTGAAGTTAGTACGTGTAAAAGTAGAAGTTGGGGGTCTGGCTGTTCCTGCCCTTGGAGCTGTGGACATCGGATCAAGTTCTCCCTGGTGCCCTCGTCACAGTCACAGCTTACTAACCATAAGCCATTCTTTCAGCCCCAAGAAATAGCTAGTCTACTATTACTTTCAATCCTCAAAGCTAATTTCTTCAAATAGAGATTTTATTTTCCATTTTATTCTGAAAATTTTCTACCTGAAAGAAAGGATGGCTTAAGCTTTAGCAATTCTCTTTGGAGCCTTAAAATCATGAATAAACTAGTTATTGCCTGACAATCTCACTGACATCTGCCTCTTTACAATTTGCCATTTATAAATGGAGGCAGCAGCTGAAGAAAATGGAAAGAGGACCGCCAGATGCCCTCTAAATCTCCATTTGTGTCTAAAATTCTCTGGTTTTCTGAGGTCTTTTTATGAATAATCCCCAGAGGCACCACTTAAAGTGAACTTTCATTTTATTGTTCTGAGAACTTTTATATATTTTCTTGTTCCTTTTTCAAATCCAGAGGTATGATCTATCTGGTTTGGCTATGACCCTATAGCTGTGGGCAGTAAAGGGAGTTATTGATTGGCACTGCAACCAGTGGAAGACAGAGGGGCATAAAGAAAAGCCAGGGCTTGACCGTCAGAGAAATCAAATTGTATACAATATCAAACCAGCTGTATAAACATAAGCCATTAGTCTGTCTCACTGATAGTTTGTTCATTTTTGCAATGGATAATAACAAAACTTATCTCCTAAAATTATAACTTTCATTGATGTTATCTTGAGCACTGAGCACATAGGCACTTAAGAGTCTGGTTGCTTTTTTCTTATATTTTAAGCATTCATTCAATTCAAAATATCAAACTAGTCAATAATCTTAACATTCAATTCGATTGGCCATTCTAAAACTTCTGCTTTAAATTGTCAGTTCTAGTATTTAGGTTAATTGAACACTAAACCAGGTGTTGGCAAAGATGTAGGGAAACTGGAAGTCTCATACATATCTCATTTAAAGCCAATTTGCCAGAAAAAAATAAAATATTTAGATTATGTGCACTTAACCTCATAGTTACACTTCTTAAAATTCATCTCAGGAAAACAGTTGGATAAATGAGCAAAGAAGTATGTATAGTCATCCCTTGGTCTCAAAGGGGCATTGGTTCCAGAACTCCTATAGATACCAAAATCGGCAAATGCTCAAATCCCTTGTTTAAAATAGCATAGTATTTGCCTATAGCCTACACACATAATCCCACATACTTTAAATCATCTCTAGATTGCTCATGCCTACTGTGATGTAACTGATATGGAAATAGTTCTACTGTATTTTAAAATTTGTATTTTTATTGTTATATTTTTGTTACTTTTTTAAAAATATTTTTGATCCATGGTTTGTTGAATTCTTGGGTACAGAATCCATGGATATGGAGGGCCAAATGTATAGATACGTTTATCACAGCACTTGTACAGTTAACTATTAGAACTCATAGAGAATTGTTTAACTAATTGTAGATTTATACAGAGGATATGTATAAAACTACAAATTATTATTTTATCAATTTAAAAAGATAACCACCACATTCTCTGTGTCTATATATGCACACACAAACACACACTACATACATATGTGTACACACGCATACAAACACATACCACATATATAATTCCATTTTATATAAATGTTTCAATAAATACAGAAGCAGCTGGAAACCCATATACTACTAACAATGGTAAACATTATAAGGTGGGACTATGGATGACTTAAAACTATTTGTATGCATTATTATTTATTTATTTATTTATTTGAGACAGAGTCTCACTCTTTGCCCAGGCTGGAGTGCAGTGGCGCGATCTGGGCTCACTGCAAGCTCCACTTCCCGGGTTCAGCCATTCTCCTGCTTCAGCCTCCCAAGTAGCTGGGACTATAGGCGCCTGCCACCTGCAGTGAGTATGCGTCTTGTTTTCAATTTCCTAGAAGCAGAGTCTAACACAGGGACTCTTTTGCAAATACTTTTTCCAAATTCTCTCTTATAAAGAACTTGGAAAAAAAGAGAGAACCATATAAGAAAGAGGAAGAAGCCAAGCAAGAATGTCTAGCTTTCAACTTCATTCCATGGGGAGCTTTACAGCATGAACAGCAACACAGAATAAGACCTACCTTGATGTAAGAGGACAACCTTTTCACACCCAGAGAGTCAGTCCTTGGCTGTAAGCCACTATCAATACTGCGTATTCCAAGGCAAGATGGTTCCCATATTCTGAGGGCATTTCTCTGGAGAAGAGAGTATCTGTAAGCTTTTAGGACCCAACACTCATGAGAGCTGGGGGATAAGTGTTTCAGCCTGAAAAGGAGATCTGAGTTAGACATCAACAATATTTTCTATAGTCTATACTTTGCACTACTCAGAACCACTTGCTCCTCACATTAAATTCAATCTATTCAGCATAGCTCCTCTGGAATTCTGATTAGTCACAAGACACGTTAGTTGAAACTACATGCCCCACTTCCACAGTTGACTTCAAGTCCATGACTGATACTCATCATCTCCCTCATCTCTCATCCACATTAGATTTGCCACTTCCTCTGACAGTACATCTGATGGTGCAGGTGTCTTGCCTGGTTGTCTCACCTATTCCTAAGGAGTCTGACACCCTAGTTTATACATCCCAAAGTTATTTCCTTCCCTCATAGTTAAAACTAGGAGAGTACCTGTTGATGCCCGAGTGGTTCACCTGACTGTCAAACATATTCTTGTCCTGTCCCTCATTATGTAGCAGCAACCCTATTTCCCCAAAATGATTAGGGTCAATAGCCTGGCCTTTATGTGACTTTTTTCTTTGACTATTGGCCTGCTGGCATATATATCCCAAGGCAAGCAATGGCAGCAGTAATTGCTTTAAGTTTAGTGGGACTCTTTGCTGTGCCCCTGGCAGAAGCGTCATCCCTCTAAGACCCATAGAGCTTAAAGTTGCTGGGACCGAAGACTTAGTGGGCATTGAGAATGATAGTCAGTGACCTCACTCCTATTCCATCTCTTAGTTCTTCTCCCATGTTTACTACCTATTAAACTGATTTCACAGCCATTGTTTTAAGAAATATATCAGAATGATGGTGTTATCCCTAAACTTCAAGTGTCTATTCCACCACTCTATCAGGCCAGCAGCAATTGGATCCTGGATCGTGTGTTAATGTGGTAGAACCAATGATCTCATGATTATGTGTCCACAGCCACACCTACTTTCCCACATAGTTGGTCCCTTGGTCTGAGGCAATGTCAGTGATTGTATGGAAGGCACTCAGAGTGCGGGGGTGGAGATAACCTCCTCAACAGGGAATGAGTTGTTAGCAACCAGCACTCACAGAAGCTGGAGAATTGATTCAACTACTCAATAAAAGGAATCTAAGTGGAAGCCAAGAATGTTTACTAGAGTGCATATGGCTTCTATGGCCAAAAAAATGGCAATAAGCTATAAAAATATTTTATATTCAGCTATATTTTTAAAATGTTGTACTTATCTGTAATTTAAAACCGAATATTAGAAAAAATTACATCCTTATCTTTCACACTAGAGAATTAATAGATGTGTCTAAAGCTGATGTCAAGAATTAGAATTATAAGCATATTATTAAGGAAATTTAAATTAGACCTTAAACACTCAGATTATGAGTGGAAAATACAAATTTCATACTGTTAAATTAATTAAGAAAATATACATGCTGAAAATGGGCAATAAACAATTTTCCTTGGAAATATCAAACTAAATGGGAGTTCAACAAAAATACAGCTTTCAGGAAGAACATTCTAGAAATAGAGAGAAAATCTTCAGTTTCAGTGTTTAAAGATCATACTTCAGTGAGCAAGATAAATATTTTATTGGTTTTTAAAATCTTATCTGCATCTCTGAGAGTTCCTCTAAAAAATATTAAATACCTGTTTGAAGTAAGAATGAATCAATAAGTTTCTCACCAGATGCTTAACAGTTGGCTAAGGAACGAAATGTCTAAGTCTTCATCTGGCAAGGTCCTCAATGACCAAATTAAAGTTAAATTAACTTGGCCTTCCTCAAAGAAGACTTT
Organism: Pongo abelii; assembly: GCF_028885655.2. NCBI lineage: Eukaryota > Metazoa > Chordata > Mammalia > Primates > Hominidae > Pongo > Pongo abelii. The sequence continues at coordinate 135,054,428 of NC_071992.2, read as the reverse complement.
TAGTCTATTAGGAATACCAGAAGAATATTATTCAGGGTTAGAAGCAAGATAAATCCATATTTATTTCCTTCAGTCCTACTTTGTTTTTTTTTTCTTATTTTCCCTTGATAGAGACCAATGTGACAATTAAGCTGGCTTTGTAGCTGGCAAAAGCTGCAACAAATCAGGAATTATAAAGCCCCCTTCTTCTCCTTTATCAGATTAATGCATTCATTTGAGTGATATTATTGAGAATCTTGTGTGGCCAGCACTGAAATGCATGGTAGAGCCACATCACTGAACAAAACAGACACTAGAGCTAAAAAATCTTGTCCAGGTTCATACTGGCTGCATCTCAATACAAACATGTTGAAATATTTTTAATTTATGTGTGTCCACTGGTTGGGTCTGCATGGATCAATACTGAGGATTCATCTCCAAATGATTTTGATAGCACGAGAAGATTTGTGTGTCCAAATCTTATGGTCTCAATAGGCTGGTTAAATTCCTGGGGAATTTAAGCTGAAGAAAACACGGAACTGAATGAATTTTTTTACATATCAAAAACACACCACTAGAGTAAATCATGGTTTAGAGCTCAGTCCATATAATATTATATTGATTTTTTATATAATTATGCATTCACATACTTAAACATAACGAATTAGCTTTCTAAATGTTAACATGCATTTTTTAAAAAATAGACTTCATTTTTTAGAACAGTTTTAGATTTATAGAAAAATTAAGAAGATAGTATAGACAGTTCTCATATACTGTGCATGCAGTTTCCTAATATTAACATCTTACATTATTAGTATGATATATTTGTTACAGTTTATGAACCAATACTGATATATTATTATTGACTGAAGTCTGTAGTTTGTTCATATTTATTTAGCATTACCACTTTAGTTTATTTTTTACCTTTTTATGTTCCAGCATCTCATCCAGAAAACCACATTACATTTACTCTTGGTTATGACAGTTTCTCAAGACTTTCTTTGTTTTTGATGACCTTGACAGCTCTAAGGAGTACTGGTCAGGTCCTTTGGTTGATGTCCCTCTATGGGAATTAGTTTGATGTTTTTCTCATGAGTAGACTGGGATTGTGGAGTTTGGGGAGGAAGATCAGGGGTAAAATGCCATTTTCATCACACCATATTAAGGATACGTCCTATCAACATGGCCTCACTGCTGATGCTGACCTGGACCACTTAGCTGAGGCAGTGCTTGTAATATTTATACACAGAAAAGTTTCTCTTTTTCCCACCCTTTTGCATACTTACCATACTTACTCTTTTTTTTTGAGACACGGTTTCCCTCTGTCACCTAGGCTGGAATGCAGTGGCACGATCATGGCTCACTGCAGCCTCAACATCACAGGCTAAAGTAATTCTCCCACCTCAGCTTCCCAGCTAGCTGGGACAACAGGCATGCACCACCATGTCTGCATAATGTTGTTTATTATCACTATTTTTAGAAGAGACAAGGTCTTGCAGTGTTTCCAGACTGGTCTCAAACTCCCGGGCTCAAGCGATCCTCCTACATTGGCTTCCCAAAGTGCTGGGAATTACAAGTGTGAGCCACTGCACCAGCCTGTGCTTACTCTTTGGAAGGAAATCATTATGCACAGCCCAGATCTGAGTCTAGAGTTATTCTCCCATCCTTGAGGAAGGAGTATTTATATACATTATTTGGAGTTGTTTCATACTATAGATTTGTTTATTCTTTCCATTTATGTATTTATATCATTATGGACTTATGGATTTTTATTTTCTACTTTGGGTTATAAACCAATATACAATCTAACATAATCCAAATAAATTATTTTTCGCCTTGAAATGTTTCAGCTTTGGCCATTGAAACCTCTTTTAGGGCCAGGCGTAGTGGCTCACGCCTGTAATCCCAGCACTTTGGGAGGCCGAGGTGGGCGGATCACCGGAGGTCAGGAGTTCAAGACCAGCCTGATCAACATGGAGAAACCCTGTCTCTACTAAAAATACAAAATTAGCTGGGCATGGTGATGCACACCTGTAATGCCAGCTACTCACGAGGCTGAGGGAGAAGGATTGCTTGAACCTGGGAGGCGGAAGTTGCGGTGAGCTGAGATCATGCCATTGTGCTCCAGCCTGGGTATCAAGAGCAAAATTCTGTCTTGAAAAAAAAAAAAGAAAGCTCTTTTAGTTGGTTCCTGGGCTTCTTTGGCATGCCCCCATATATGTGGGGGTTTTGTTTTTGTTTTTAAGTTCGCATGCAATTTTTTATTACGATGCAACGAGCATAACAAAAAATTACAATTTTAAAATGTACACTTCACTGGATCTTAATATATTTACTATATTGTGCAACCATCACATCCCTCTAATTCCAGAACATTTCTACTACTCCAAAAAGAAATCTCATACCTATAAAGATAATTAGGCCAATTCTCCCCTTTCTCCAGCCCCTGGTAACCATTAATCTACTTTCTGTTTATTAATTTGCCTATTCTGGACATTTAATATAAATGGAAGCCTTTTGCGTGAGGCTGCTTTCATGGAGCATAATGTTTTCTAGCTTCAGCTGTGTTGGTATTGTGTTTTAGTACTTCAATTTCATATGGCTGAATAATATTCCACTGCATGTATATAATACATTTTGTTTATCAACTCAGTCACCAATGGACATAAAGTTGTTTCTACTTTTAGGTTAAAATGAATAATGCAGCTGTGAACATTTGTATGGAGAATTTTGTTTGAACATGTTTTCAATTCCTTTGAGTACATACCTAAAAGTGGAATTTCTGGGTCATCTAGTAATTCTATATTTAACTTTTGAGGAACTAGCATGTAATTTTAAGTCAATTAAGTAATCATTATCAACTCTATTTGTCTTTTATGCATCATTTATAACTCTCTTGCCAAAGAGAACTTGAGGTGGTTCATAGTAAAAATAAGTATAATAAAATAATCTTTAAAAATTAATAAAGTAAAAATAAGCACAGAGATGTAGTATACACATAAGTAATTCTTAATCTTTGGGGGCAAATCATCCCTTTGAGAAGCAAATGGAAGCCATAGAGAATGTTCAGATAATCTGATATTAAGGGGAGAGGAGACTCTTGCATCTTGAACATGGGATAAGATGGATTCATTAATCAAGTGGTACATTTGGTTTGCATGTGTCCAGCAGCCGGAGCTACTTAGGCTTTAGAAAGGAAACCCCAATCTCCCTAACTCCTCATTTCACAACTGTCACCCAATTATAATATTACACTATAATTTACTAGAGAAAAAAACATAAACGTAACAGAATAACCTAAAACTGATTATGGGAAATCTCTCCTTTTAAAAGCCCATGGGTACAAGCCGGTCTCAGAGACCTAAGATGAATTGGCATAACTCTTGCCTAGTTCCAGCCTGCCTACATATTGCAAGGACCAGCATATCCGTACCATCTGGAATGCTCCATGCAACTTCCCAGCATAGTGACTGAGTCTGCCTGTTCACAATCCCCGGAGAGGAAGTTCTTCTTTCCTCTGGTACCTGGCCTAACCTATCTCCTATAACTAGATTAACTTCTTCCCAGGAAAGTTGACAGTCCCTTCTGGGTGTATTCTGGCACAATGGTGTAGACTAGACAATCTCAATTATCAACAGTCTATTTCCCATCTTACTTATTTAATCCCGAAAGCCATTACATTAGAATACTGACACCCAGTGGTTTGCTGAACCTTGTGTGCACCACTGAATGAAAGCCAGTTATACACATCAGTTTTCAACTCCACATTCAGTGACATCATGTTGTTAATCTGAAATGAATGACGGTAGGTACTTACAATTCAGAAATTGGCAAACGTTACATATTAAGGCTTTTCTCCCCCAAAAAGCTAATCAACCTTTACCAGAATATCACTGTTGATACTCCAGTCCTGATTTCATCACACCAAATCTTACCCATTTATTCTGTTTACACAATGCTTTATTTAGCATTGTGCCCAAGTATTTCATATATTCATGAATGCATCCATTTCACAGATAAGAAACATGCGATATAGAGACATTAAATGCTCAAAGTTACATAGCTAGAAAGCAGCAGATTTGGAGCTCACAAACAGATCTTACTAACCTCACAAGGTACTCCAAAATATATGTGTGTATAATTTATACAAGTCTTAAAACCGTCCACTATTCTAGTATGAAAAATATTGTGTATATCTATATAAACTTGTGCCTTTGTGTCTTACACCTGTGCTGAAACACAATAAAAAACAAGTTATAAAAAGAGCATTTCTCTCATGATAATTGCTTAACTCAAGGCAGCTCTACTTATCTTGCAAAATAATTTGGGAAATTTTTTTCATTGTAAATCCCTTCTTTGCTTGCTCTCTCTCACAACCTGAGGGATTTTAAAATGAATCCTAAATTATCTCATTTCATATTAATTTCTTCTCATCCCCTTCTCCTATTTATATCTCCCCTTTTATAGCACTGTTTTAGTCTGCGTTTTATTCAGGGGATCTTTATTTTTTTTTGAGACAGAGTCTCGTTCTGTCACCCAGGTTGGAGTGCAGTGGCGTGATCTCGGCTCACTGCAAGCTCCACCTCCCAGGTTCACACCATTCTCCTGCCTCAGCCTCCGGAGTAGCTGGGACTACAGGCGCCCGCCACCACGCCCGGCTAATTTTTTGTATTTTTAGTAGAGACGGGGTTTCACTGTGTTAGCCAGTATGATTTCGATCTCCTGACCTTGTGATCTGCTCGTCTCGGCCTCCCAAAGTGCTGGGATTACAGGCGTGAGCCACTGCACCTGGCTCAGGGGTCATTTTTAATGTCAATTTGAACCTTTTTCACTAGACTGTGAGCATCCAGTGAGATACATCTTGCTTGCTTCACAGTTCCTAGAATAGTGCTCTGCATAGAGGTGCTTCCAGGTAGATACTTGCCGCACTGAAATTAACCATCCCTTAACCAAAAAGAGCAAAGACTAGATTTTATTTCTTTTATGACCATCCATTTCACCTTGCCACAATGATAACCTACTGCTTCTATATTCAACACTCACTTTTTTTCAAAGTCATAATTCCCTCCAAGTTTTCTATCAAATCACAAATAGAGAAGAAATACTACATTAAGCACTGTGGTTCTACTTTGCACTACTTGGTAGAACAGGACCCTGCCCAAAAGTTTCTGTCTGTTTCTCTGAAGAGTTACAGTTTGTACCTTTTCTGAACAGTGGTGCGGAATTGCAATTGTGCAACACTCAGTACAGTTTGTATTATGGAAATATTTTATCTCATTTGTCTAAGATTATATATTAAAATGTGAATCTATAAATTGTAGATGGTCTGACAGAGCCATTATAAACTTTTATATATAGTTTAGTGTATTCTAAGCCTCAGCAGTAGAATCTCAGAAACCGCATTTGCCATTAACCTTAGCAGTCAATTACCTCATCACTGAAAGTCCCCGAAGCATTAATCATTGTATTCCACTACCACCCCAGCCTCCTTACCTCCAAATATGTTGTATATTGCCATGTTTTGTTTTCAGATCCTCTAGGATTGGAAAGTACGAGATTCTCTATAAAAGTACTCAGTATATCATTAATCCGAATGTCTTGATACTTGTCATAAAAGACTACATATTTTTTTCAAGTTCAGCCTGTTAATCCTACCTAGAAGTCTTTTTGCCAACCCACATAATTTTTCTTCCATCCCAACCTTTATAGGGATTTTGTTGTTGCTGCTAGGACTTTCCCTTTTTGTAGCACTTACTCATAAATCATCCACTTAGGCTTATAATCACTTAATTTTCCTCTTCAGTTAACTTTCTGTAGGTAATATAAATCAGATTATTACATTATACATTTGCATAATTTTCCCAAAGCAAATCAAAGAATTTCTCACAAAAAGGATCCTACTAACAATTCTCACAGCTCCAGATATAAGATGTGAGAGAAAATGGAGATATTCGGGCATGGAGGAAACGGAGTCACCAAGCATTTCTGTGAGGGGTGGGTTTGAACCTGGTAATAACTATTACTTCATACAAACACGATTGGCTAAATTTTATAATGGCAGGCCACTAGACACGTTTCTATGAAAAACAGGGGATGCCTTTGCCCATTTCACCACTCTTGAGAAATACAGAGTTCCCACGTTGGTTCACAGAGCAACACAAAAACCCCAGTTGCCTCTGGTTTCCTCAGAAAGTACTTTCTAACCACCCTTCAGTGAGTATTTACATGACACTTGTTTGTCAGTATCGATCCTAGCGGTCTGAGGCCTTTGACTCCCATCCTGACTCCACATTGCCTTCAACGATGCTCTGCATCTTAAGACACAGTAGAGAGAAGTGGTTCAGAGCAGTGGGTATGGACAGAGAAGTGGCTGAATATCTTCCCATAGAAAGCACAGATCAGCCTCAAAGAATTACCCTCTCAAATTTTCAGTACTACTGAGGTTGAGAAATCCAGCCTAGAAACGTAAAATTCCTTTTTACCATCATATTCCCAATTCTCTAAAACTCATCTGAAGAGAGGGTCACATACCTCTCCTCTGAGTGTGACCAACTCTATCTTCTCACTCTCCACCTCCAGCTTCTTTTTTTCCAAGTCATGGCAGGGATCCCAGCAGATAAGGCGGAAAATGTGGGGGATGGGGAAAACAATTGTGTTTTGACTACATTCTTTCTGGGCTAATGTGGAGATTCCTGATAGGAAAGTTAAGGGTTGGAAATAGGTAGACGTTGAAAAGATATAGGGAGAACTCAGGACTGGCTCTAGAAAAATAAATAATTAGGAAGGCAAACTTTGTCTCCCTGTTCCCTCTCACTGCCCCTAAGTTCTTTCAGTTTCGCTACTTTCTTTTCCTGGCATCTCACATTCTCAGTACTCCCTGCAGACCTCCTTTTTTATAGAACCTGGCTAACATATATCTCTGTGATACTCTTGCAATCAAAGAAATTAGTCTATTACTGGATAATAGTTGTCTAGAATGTGTCCTATGTGAAAAGAGAGAGTAAACTAAGAGGAAGCATATTTTTCATAGCAAACCTTAAGCTAAGTGTTTTATAAGTACTATCACAACAAAACTATGAGACAAGTACTCCTCAGCACCATTCTGCATATGAAATATCTGAGGCTCAGTATGACTAAGTAACTGGCTAACTATCATATAGTGAACAAGAAGTGAAGCTGAAATCAAAGCAGATCTTTCTATCCCCAAAGCCACGTCCTTTCCATTTTACCACATAGCTTCCTGTGTCTCGTTTTGCCTTCTTCTTACAAAATGGTGCATACATCCAGAAATTCCTTCAGGGTTCCCAATATCAGTAGTAATTTCAGACATAAATCCATTTTGGTTTGACACATCTTCCAATGGACATGTTCATCATTGCTCATTAATCACATCAAGTAGGCATAACGTTTAGTCCATCTACGTGGAGTGTCACACCTGGGAGGAGTTTGAAATATAATTCAAGGAGAAAAATATTTTTTAAACCAAGTGTCAATCAACACCATTTATGGTGAAGTATTGTAATCACCATATGAAGGCTGGATTACTTAAATATATCTAGCAGTATAAATGAGACATCAGTTTTCTACCCATCTACTTTGACCCTGAGTCAGGTCATTCATATCTCTTTGGACTTCATAAGTGCAATGAGTCATATCTTTAAAAATTATTTTTATAGGGCATCAGGGATAAGAGTAGCTTTCTATGGTCAAGGGAAAATACCCAGAAGGCATAGGGGCCTCTAAAAATCTCAATCTTTATCCCATGAACTGTTAATTCATGAATGGATTTTAAGAGATCTATGTTTGCAAAATGTCATATACATGTGCATTTTTTTATATGCTTAATGCAAGCTCTCTTTAAATCCTTCAAGGTAACTGTGATTGCTGAATTTAATAGTCAAACTCTCCTACCCTACAGACCTTGCACCATGATTTCTGCTCCTATCCCATTATCCTAGATTACAGTATAAAGGATTTAACTCCTTAATACTAGCCTGGAGTACTGGGTGCATCAGGATAGAAGGCAAGCTTGGATCTACAACCATCTATCACTACCATGTGCAGAGAGTCTGAAATCCCATGGTTTCCATCAGGAACCATCTCTAAGTGAAGAACATGATTGAAATATTAATAATTGATGTTTTCAGTTGAATGACACAGAGTAAATGTTTCTTCCTTCAAGGTGTTTCTGGAATCTCTGTGGGAATTTAGTACAACTAGAAAATTCAAAACTTTCTGTGTATAGTAGCCATCATGCCCTCAGGCAGTTCTCTTCACAAGGAATAGTCACTTTCTATCTTTTAAAATAATCTTAAAGTTGAAAGAAGCATAAGAAATTGAGCTTTCTATCCAGAGCAAAAATTTGACCTTGTAATATCCCTTGTTCAGAGAAAGTCATCCCTTCTCTGTATGGTCCCTCCCAGTGGTGAGGTCTTAACATAGCTTATAAAGCAGCCGGTTGCGTTTGTTAGAGAATCTCAAGTGCGCAGACTTAAAGTCCACTGAGTTAAAAATATGAACCTTGTAGCATTTACTCATTTATTTTATTTCATCAAACGTTTTCTGAGCAACTATTTTGTGGCAGGTATTATGCTCGGTCCTAGGGTACAGAGACAATTGTTAACAGACAGTATTCCTAACCTCTTAGAGACTAGACTATACATCTAGTTTAGGATTATTCTTTAAGTGAGCCAGAGTGAGCTGATAACATTTTTCACAGGACAGACTCAGCATTTGAAGTGATGACCAGGTTCCCTAAAGCTCTGTTTCCTTTCTTGGCTCTATCTTGGATGCCTCTATCTGAAGTGTTTTACAGACCCCTTCACCATACCAGTCAGCCTCTTCTATGTGGGGTTCTGTTTCTCAGTGGTCATCTGAGTAGGGTGTTCCCTAGAATGAAACACAATATTGAAGTCTACTGATGCTGAGGCAGAGAGATTAATTCCTTGAGCAGAGACTGGATTATGCACTTTATAAACCTTCTTCCAGATGGTACTGATGTTCTGATTAATGTGAAAATCCCTACAAAGTATCCAGACAGTGAAGAGGACAGTGAGAATCCATGGAGAATGCTAATGTTGCTCTCCAAAAATTCAGCCAATGAAAGCAGAGCCCATCATTCTCATCCACAAGGCTGCAATCCTTGAATGATGGTGATGAGTCCACACTGCTGGGACCATGCCGTGCTTCTGAGCTAAGCAGCTCTGCTAAGTCTCATCTCAGCTCTGGACTCTAAAATCAATCACACGCTCTCCTTAGTCCTATTTTCCTCACTCTCCCCAGATATCGATACTGAGAGCATTTTCCAATAAACTTCCTGAACAAAAAATATCAAAGTCTGGTTCCTGAGAGAACCTGATCTAAGACAGGGACCCACAGGGATCCAGATAGAAATAAGCTCAAGCCAATCAAGTTCTACAGCTGAAATGGCTTTTCAAGTTTTTCCCATCCTCCAGTAAATGGGCTAGTCATTTATCCTCCACATTGTCCAGTCATTGGATGTGGGCTGGCCCTAGGGAGTAAATGCATCCTTGGGCATGGTTGCTGTCCGTAGCTGGGAACAGACTTCAGCAGCTAAGGGGATTGAGTGCCTCAGCCTTGTAAGTAATGTACTACAGCATCCACTGCAGTTCCCAAGTGACCATGTGGAACAGAGCCTCTGCCTCCCTGCTTCGGAATGTGCATAAGTGAAAATAAACTGTGTGTGCACTAAGCCCTGGGATAGCACGGTTAATTTGTATCCTAGACTACCCTGCCTAATAAACCTACTTCATAACATTGTTGGAGAAATACATGAGAATAAGTGGGAATCACCTTACATAATCAGGGCCTTTTCCACCTTTTTCAGTGTTTGCACTTCTCTATTCCCTGCAGGGCGACGGACATTAGTGAACTGTCTCTGTTTATAGTGTTACTCCCCCGACCCCAATTCCTTTGTATTTTTCAAAGTGTGTTCCTAGACCACCACTAGCAGCAGCATCTGGATATTTGTCAGAACGCAAATTATCAGGCCCATCTCAGATCAATTGAAGTAGAAACTGTGGGCATGGGCTCAGCAATCTGTTTTATCAGTCCTTCCAAGTAATTCTGATTCATGCTAATTCGGGAAACTACTACTCTAAGTCATTTTCTTATTTTCCCCAGACAACACTCCTGATACCCAGCCCAAGCTATGGGATCAGTGTGCCTTTTTTGAGCCTAGGTCCCTATACTACACTTTATATTCCTCTATTTTACCCATTGCACATTATATTATTTGTATAGAAGTATGTCTTTTCTCATAGATGATGCCTTCCCCCAGGGCAGATATTAGATAATCATTATTTTTGCATACCTCATGTCTTGCATTGGTTTGAGCACATCAGGAGTACTTAACAACTTCATTATACTGATAAATATTTATTTAAAACATAATCTGTCATGGAATTTTCTAGGTACCTCAGAAAGCTCCCACGTACAAGAAAAGACAGACAACCTCAAAAATCAATGTAATAAAGTGATCCAGAAGCTATGGGCAAAATAATATGTGTAAAGGATATACTGTGTGTCTGGTACTCTTCTGAGTGGTTTGCATGTGTTAATTCATTTAACTTTCATGGTAATCCCATGAGGCACTATTATAGTAAGGAACATAATTCATTCTGAGAGAAAAAATGCTCTTTTGTTTGGCCATAATTATTCATAAGACTTTTGCTAATAAAGGGCAAGACAATAGCTCATTCTGGGAGGAGGGAAATAAAACAAAGTAGTTAAAGTGAAAAATGATGTAAACATTTGGCCTCTTTAGAGATTAGCATTTATGTTTTGATAATTGATTTTTCATCTCCTATAAGAGAACTGGGTGGGCTAGGTGGGGGTTTGGGGAAGAATAAACTAATAAATGGAAAATGTCTTTAAAAAATCAATAAAACTTTAGACTTGGTATGGTGGGTCATAGCTATAATTCTAGCTACGGGAGGCCACGGTGGAAGGATTGCTTGAGGCCAAGAGCTCAAGACCAGCCTGGGCAACATAGTGAGATCCTGTCTCTACAATTTTTTTTAAAATTAGCTAGGTGAGGTGGCACACACTTGTAATGCTAGCTACTTGGGAGGCTGAAGCAGGGGGATTTCTTGTGCCCTGAAGCTATGATAGAGCCACTGCATTCCACAGTGAGACCCTGTCTTGAAAAAATAAATCCATAAAACTTTAGCCATAAGAACGACTCTCTAAAGTAAAAATTTAGTCACTAGGAGCAGGGAGGGAGATACTGGAGTAAGGGACCTTCAAAGTACAGTGCCTAAGAAAACCATTCAACTTTATCTTTAAAATAAAATCTTTCTGTCATTTCCCAAAACTCTAGGAAATATTTTCTTCAATGTTACTTCAAGCAGAAAATTAAAGAAGGTTGTTTTCTAACCTGAAAGAGGTGTGGAAAAGCAGGCCACTTGGCCAAACGCAAAGTCAGAGGGCAAGAAAATTGAGCCTACCTTTTTTTTTTTTTTTTTATGGGAGGAACTACAAAGCCACATAGAAAAAGGTAGATGGAGAGAGAGATGAAAAACTGGGCCCATTAACACAATCTATACAATCTACCTCAGTACCTGTTTGTTATCTTGGAGGTTCTGTGACTCAAAGACTTCTAGCTTCTTATTTCCTGATAACAACAGACACTCTGATGTAAATAGCATGAAGAATATTGCATGGTTTGTTTCACGTATGCTGGAAAGAGATCCACTTAATACTCTGAGCTCAGATTTATTCCCAATCTTTCTTCATGCTCATAGTTAATGTTGTATTATAGAAAAGCATGTCATGCTAATTACAAAATCATTTAGGTTGACCAATATTATGGATTTTTCCCTTTCCTGATAATAGAGACTTTCAGAGGAGGTCAGGTCATGTTGGGGAATATTGCTGAATACAAAGAGTGGTGAATAATTCAAACAGCAGTCTTGAATCCATTGAGAGGAAAGTTCGGAGTAGGGAATCCAAGAAACACTTCTTTGGATTCATAGTATTAAAATCCTAGTCAATCGAATGAAGCAGTAGTGACAGTGTGTCATCTCTGAGCCTAGGCAATAAGAGGCTTTGCATGGTGCTACTTGTTTTCTTTACCTCCACCATCTCAATGAGAAGAGCATGCCCAGCCTGCAGGTACCAGGACAAAGATGAGAGCTCCATGGATCAGAGTCACAGCAGGGTGATGCTCTACCTCCCTCCTGCTAGGTGAGCCAAGCCCCCCCCAATTTACAGATGTGGTGTGAAAAATAATGCTTATCGTTGAATGCCATGAATGTTTTAAGCTATTATGTAGCATTACTGTGGCCATGGTTGACTGATACAGATGGGGATCCATTCTTTGTCCTGAGATGTCTTTAAATGCAAACTTGACAGTTAACCAATAATAATAACTGAGTTTCACCTTGAAATGTACCCAAAATAGGAAAACTAGAAACAATGAAACCAGAAACAAAGACTAAGAAAAATAAATGGTTCCTTGAATTGGCTTTCATTTCAAATATGATAACACAGAATTCAGTCCTCTCAGTGAAACTCAGGGACTATGGCTTGACACTTTTAATTAAAAAAGACATTAAAAAATTAACACAGAACTCTTCCCACTTTGCTCCAGGGCAGCTCATGAAAGATTGCTGCTTTGCTATCTGAATGCATAATATCTATGTCTGGGCCCATCTGCTTCCCCTCCTACAGGAAAGATTGTGAATGTCACTGCCTCCAGTGAGAAACTGTCCTATCGAGACTTAATTTCCTCAGTACTGATAATGTAAAAGCGATCTGGCAGAGTAAATTAGTGTATGATTCCAAAGCACAAATTTTTGATCATCTGCCATACTTCTGACATAAATCATAACAGTCAAATATTTTTCACTAACAAGAATGTAAAGAGGCCTATTTGAAATGGCACAGCACAATCCTATTTTATCCACTGAAGCAAACCTTGTATGGTGTTATGGAGGCATAACACCTAGGGTAGTGCTTCTAAAACAGTGAAATAAGTAAAAATCAGCAGATAACGTAAAAACTAGAGTCTGTGCAGTTAGGAAGGGATGAGGTCTGAAAGTCTGAATTTTTAATTATATTCTGTTTGTAGCAGATGCTGCTAGTCCAGAGACCTCTATGGGGACAATTTTTATCTATGAAATATCTCTGTTAGGGTGAAGTTATCCTGAACTTCAGGACTGATTTTTAGTATTAATAAAGAGTAAAATGTAGGGAAGTGAATAGAATTTCAATATAGTTGGGCAAGTAGATTACCCATTCATTCAACTTGATATATATTCTTGGCCAATCTGTTACATATTGCTTAGCCTCCATGCCTTTGGCAATAACATGGAAATAACCATCATGAAAAAGCAATTAATCTATAGAAAATCTTGCTACATGGTAACCAGACAATAAAGTGAGTTCTCTTTTTTAATACAATAGAATTTCAGTTAACCATAATCTTACTTTCTCTAATTTACTGGACTATTTTATGCTTTAAGAGGGGAATTTATCCTGGTTCTGTTTTTTTGTTTGTTTGTTTATTTTGTGACATGATCATAAAGAGACATGGAGACAAGATTTTCTGAGATGTCTGAGATGTATATATGTTATTCATTCAATAAAATTTGATTTAAGGCACATTCTTTGCTAAACTGTGATGGGTGCTTTGAAGTATTCAAAGACAAATTTTCACAGCCTGAAGGAAGCTAAATTCTAGAAAGGATCAGATCTCAGTTCATTTGGATGTCACTATCTTCTTCCTGAACCTGTTTAATTAGACCTCCTAGAATTCTGCAACTGAATATATTTCATTAGTATTGCACTTGTGCTTTTAAGAGTCATTGGGTTTTGTAGAATCAAAGAATTTTTTCCCATAGATAAGAATTTTAGAAGCTGTTTTGAGCAGCTAATCATTTGTAAGAGGTTAACTGATCTTCATGCCTTCCAAACTGGATTCTTCCATATTTAAGCAGTCTTAAATATAAGTCACTGGTAAATGGCTTTTGAAACTAATAGGAAAAAATAAAGGCAAATGATATTACTAAGCAATTCATAGTGTATATTGTTTGATTGTTGGATGGAAGGAAATTATTGAATTAACGGATTCTTGGAAGTAACTTCTGTTTTTTTTTGAGACGGAGTCTCTCTCTGTCGCCCAGGCTGGAGTGCAGTGGCATAATCTCGGCTCACTGCAAGCTCCGCCTCCCGGGGTCACGCCATTCTCCTGCCTCAGCCTCCCAAGTAGCTGGGACTGCAGGCACCCACCACCACGCCTGGGTAATTTTTTGTATTTTTAGTAGAGACGGGGTTTCACCATGTTAGCCAGGATGGTCTCGATCTCCTGACCTCGTGATCAGCCCGCCTCGGCCTCCCAAAGTGCTGGGATTGCAGGCGTGAGCCACTGCGCCTGGCCTGGAAGTAAATTCTTAATAGCCACCGCACCCAGCCTAGAAGTAACTTCTTAATTCTTGAATCTCAAACTCCTCGTTTGTAAAATAAAAATATATAATTTATGTAATTTTGAAAAAACATAATAATTTATTAATATATGACGGCAGTTACTTGTTATTCATTAACCTTTTTTCCTTCCCCTTCTCAGGTAACATACCGAGTGTGTAAAGCCACGAAAAGTTAGAAAAAATGGTTTAGAGGGTTTTACCTTGCAATTTCCCATATAATACACAAGGATGAATGTGCATATTTACTGTACATTGCAGCCTTGTTATGTTCAATTATTGTTCTTTAGTTTTTCAGCACCCTCCATTTGTGGACTCCTACTCACTTCCTCACAGAGATCTTACATCTCAGATAAGCTACACAGCCACCTTGGTGCTACAAAGAATCTTCTCTCATGGTATTGGAAAGAGTTCACCAATATTCTGTCCTCATTCCCAACTGTGTACAGTCACCTGTGCCAGCAGCAGCCAGAACTGATGATAAGTCTGGTGGAGTCTTTAACTGCTAACAAAGGCCGAAGCTATGGAAAATCACAGAGTTGGAAGGCTTCTCAGGAAATGAATTCCAGACATTCAATTCAGACTCTGGGGTGGGATTCTTTTTTTCCATCCAGAAATGCCAACCCTAGGCTTCTCTAAGTTGGCAGAGTTTGTGATTCAATTATAAACATTCTTATCACATAACCACAGAATTGCAACAGGATACACAAAAGTTAGCAAACCCATGCATAACTTCTATATTTGTGTGAAGATGTCAAAGAGAATGTGGATATTTGCAAACGTTTATGCTATTGCAAGAGTTACTTTCCTTGAAGGACATGATTTAGATTGCCAGTGCAATCACCTGCCTCTGCTTATTGAGCACCTATTGTATTCTAGATACATATTTGTCTTACTTGACCCTTACAACAACTTTATCAAGTAGATACAGTGTTATCCTCTCAATTAACAGATAAGGAAACAGAGACCTAGCCTGGTTAAATAAAATCTTGCTCAAGTGAGAGAACTGTGAAATGACAGAACTAACTTCAGGTCCAGCACTAGCTCCAAAATGCAAAATTGTTTTTGTAATATCATGCCAATGTATTAAGAAAGGGCTCTCTTTCGCTTTGGAAAGGGAACTTCACTTTAGAATTTATAAAACAGGGAAAATTAAATAAATGACCAATTTCATGGTGCCTCTAAAAATTGCCTTTGAAGCTTCTTCCTCCAAATTTTTTATGAAAGTTGCACATGAAAAATTTAACTGATTTGAATTTCCTATACTATTTACATACTCCTATATAATATCTAGGGGAAATGCTGAGCTGCTCAACAGTGGAATATCAAGATGGTAGAGATTTTAAAAAGAGGGCTTGGATAGTTGAAATCTTGAAGATGTCTTAGAAAATAGGGTACTATTGAGGAATGGAAAACTCAGTAAGGTTTACAAATTCATGAAAGAGATTTCTTCATGAAGAAAAATTTGTTTCTTAGCAACAAAACCAGAAATCCCCCCCTTAAAAGAGATGGGCTTTATGGGAGAATATTTCCTTAAGTTCTCTCTAGGGTAGAATTGGGAAAGGAAAGTCTAGAAGTGGTAGCCAATAAGGAGGAAAAATGTAGTAAATACTGAAAAAAAAATAGAGAAGGAGATCTAGGAGAGGAAAAATGGAGAATGGACAAGGTGAAATGCAGTGGGCTTTCTAAGATAACCACTGCTCATCACCTCAAGGAGTTTCAATAGAGACTATCAAAAGTATTGACACAAATGAAAGTTGAGATTTAAAAAACGAGTATTGGATAGCAGATGTATTAGTCCATTCTCATGATGCTAATAAAGATATGCCCAAGACTGGGTAATTTATAAAGGAAAGAGGTTTAATTGACTCACAGTTCAGCATGGCTAGGGAGACCTCAGGAAATTTACAATCATGGCAGAAGAGGAAGCAAACACATCCTTATTCACAAAGCAGCAGGAGAGAGAAGTGCCAAAGAAAAGGAGGAAAAGCCCCTTTTAAAACCATCAGATCTTATGAGAACTCATTCACTATCATGAGACCATCATGAGAGTAACTGCCCTCATGATAAAATTACCTCCCACCAGATCCCTCCCAGGACATGTGGGGTTTGTGGGAAGTACAGCTCAAGATGAGATTTGGGTAGAGACACAGCCAGACCCTATAAGCAGAGATCACAAAGAAGTCTGGAATCCTTGTCATGGTTGATGCCACTGGGCAAAGTACATCTGACTTTGGGTCATATTCAGAATATAAATTAGCTATTCCCCAGTATCACAAGAGAAAAGGACCCAGACTACACCTGGGGTTGAGGGAGTTGCATTAGATCTCTGAAACTGCCAGCACTTAAACCTCTTGCATGGTTCATGCCTTATCCTGTCTTGATAACACGGCTCTATCCTCATCCTATGGCTCCTGAGGGATGAGAGAATAAGTGCCCTGTGGCAACATTTTCTTGAGAATCATCTTTGTACACTCTGTGATATCTAGTAGATAAAGTGCTGAATACATTTGTATATTAATGAATAATAATATAATGTTAGGGAATGTTTGGAATGTAGATTGCACTTTACAGCTGTGTGTCTTGGACAATTTATGCAACCTCTCTGAGTCTTATTTTATCCATGGCAAAGTTAAAATAATAATAACCACTTTACAGAACTAGGGTAAAGAAGAAAAAGAATCATCTTTGCTGCATATATGTATGTATATTTGTGAAATACGTGTCAGGCATGTGTCACAGTACCTGGAATATGGAACGTTCACAAATAATAAGTGTAAGCAGTATGCTTAAGTTATAAACGTATTTTTCATATCTGTTGACTTTGATCTGAAATCCAATTCCATAGACTGAGAATCCAGAGCTCTCCTAATATTCCTGCTAGTTCCCAAGACTGGTTTTCTCTTGTCTCTTTCTAACTCTTCATTTCTGTATCAAGCTTGCTACCATTTGGGATTAATGCGAGTGTGAAGCAGGGTTCCTTCACCACTTCCCTCTCTAACTACAACTTCTCATGTATGCATACCACATTCATGCATTTTAGGGACAATTCAGTTTTGAAGTTTATGGGGCAGGATCATCTCAAATATCCTATAGCAACTCACCATCACAGTGGCTACATTGCTTTTCCCTTTACCCGCCTCTGATGAGTAGCGAGAAAATCTCTTCCTTTACTAAGCATGAGCAGTAAAGCTCATATTTATGCCCATTGGGTCCAGCCTCCCATTAAGTGGTTTCCCCAACAAATATAGTTGTTTTCCTCTATGGAATTCTGGTGAATAAAATGTTCTCTAGTCTGATATGTTATTACTCATACAATGAGGAACTCCCTAATGGTGAGTTTCACTAAGCCTATAATAAGTTAACCAAGGCAGCTACCGAGTCTTTTCCTTCTCTAGGGTTCTTCAAAAGTAGATGTTGATTAATGTGTATGTGCAAAAGGGAGCTCGAAATTCTGTACTTTTCAGCTGGTCTAATGAGTTTTTATATTTATAAAAGAGATTTTGCATAAATGACCTCAGATAGATGGAGCTGGATTCAGCAAAGCTCAGAAAACTACAGATACCTCAGTAGCAGCAGAGAAAATATGACAAATTTGGTCTCCTGAGCCTTAGTTCTATATGTTCTTTCCACCACACATTACATTATAACCAATGTCCTAGCTCAACCAAATAAACCTCTGAAGACCTCTGATTAGAGACCAAGAAGCATCCTCTTTCCTGATCAAGGTTGACCTCAAAGTCCTAACTCATTTAATTCTATTTTAGTTCCTCAAAACAAAAAGGACATGCTTTTCTTTTTAAATGATGCAGTGTTTGGAAACATCCCCAAGAAGATTCTTCCCTTTTTTTCAAAAATAAACCTCAGTGCCTGGTTTTATTTGTTTGTTTGCTTGTTTTTGGTGAGGTTGCTCTTCAAAAGAATCCACTGCACTTGGGTTGCAGAGCCATCTGCCACTACATGCTCAAGTATTGTGGTTAAAAAAATCTGGCCACCCTGCCTTTGATATAAAAGAACCACATGGGTTGAGTCATATGCTGTGGAGAGAACACAGCTAATTATGGGATGTGCTGGGCCCAGAGAAGATGTTAACTGCTCCATAATTACAACTGCAATTCAAGGGAACAGAGTCATGGAAATCCAGTTAATATAAGGACATCAACATAAAAATACTAAATTCTAAGCCCCAAGCTACTAAAATATAGTTCCATTCTTGAAGTTTTATTCTCATGGACTTCCAAACTGAAGATCTGTGTTGTCATCAGGGATACTCATGATCCTGAAGCACTTTTTGGCATGAAGTAAAATTTTGTTTCAACAATGCTATGTTATGATTGTTTGAATGATGCTGAAAGGATGGTACTAGTTCAGGACACACAGGACCTTGTTCTAGCTTCAGCTCTACAGCTAAACGCAGTGGACCTTGTGTATGCCACTTAATATAAGCGGGGGAGTTTAGGAGGAAGTGAGTTGAGAGAATATGTGAATTTCTTCCCAGGACAAATAGAAATAGTCCCTTTCAAAAAAATTATTGGTCCTCAAGTTCATGGCAGGCAAGTATTTGGAATTCAAAAATGAATAAAACATAGTATAATAGGCAATTTCACAAGGTTGTTACACTTTCTCTAAATGTTCCCTAATTTAGAAAGGTCATGATGATAATAGAAACTTTACTCTTTTGATATTTTATTTTTTTAAAATTTCAGCTCGAACTCTGATCAAGGGAAGTAACTACTCATGATGAGTGGACTAAGAAGGTAGTAGTTATAATAGACGAACTCAGAACAAATATTCAATAGTATTTAAAATATTTTTTAAATTATACTGAGTAGGTATCTACAATAAATTAGGATCAGGTATTTTATGTATAGTAACACATAATGCTACACCAACTCTTTGAGGTTGATGGGTTATTCCTTTGTAAACTGGAGATGATGCCAAGGCTCCAAGAGCTACCAGTCAAAAGTCAGAGTTATCAGCTAGCACTGACAAGTGCTAAGATTAGGACACTTACCAAATTTCAAAAACCAAGCTTTTAGCATATTAATGGGTATGCAGAGGGACTGAAATTGCAACAGAAGAAATGTGTCTAACACAGTGTGCTTCGTCAAACTATGAAGGGAAGAGTAGACTTTAAGGCATTATTTAATAGAGTTTGTCCCCATTTAGACTATTTTTTTTTTTGGAAATGCAGATGTCTAAGTCAATAACTATGGAAAATTATGGCCAATGAGTTTAGGGTCTTCAAGAAATAAATACTAATATTACTTTGTTTTTTCAAAAGGAAATGAGGCAGCAAATCTAAAATAAATACATGTTTTGACATAGGGAATGAAAATAATCTCCTTCCCCCAATCTTATTATAATGCCTGATTTTCTTTGACCCTGAATAAGTGGAAGAATTAAAAGTCACATATGATTCTATCTATACACAGTCCAAACCTACTTCAGTTATTCTAAGTGATGCTGGGTGTGTGTAAATCAAATATCTAAATAGAATGACTTTTCCTATTATTGTTTTTGGATGGACACTGCCCTGCCTAGATATCTAGAACTCATTAAGTAGAATGGAAGGAATAGCAGAAGGCTTTGGTGACTTTGGAAAGGCCAAGACATTTTTGGTACGTGGGGCCAAAGGCAGAATTGGAAAATAAGATGTTTTTAAAAATACCTGTTTGTATTGGATTGAATTATTTTATTAAGTCCTCTTCTGATCCATTGTTGGATAAATCCATATTCATGTCTCCAGTGCCTAGCATGATAACTGGCACATAACTGATGATACATATTTTGCAAAATAAGCGAAGCAATGAATGTCATGGGGTTTCTTCAGCCATGGGGTTGGAATACATTGAAACCTGAGACTTATTAGTAAATGGAGATACCTCTTCTGCATTTCAGTGTAAGGCATTTCAATGACAACAAGCCAACTGACTCTGTAAAAGACAGAATAATCTTCTTTTTAAGCCTTTATACTAGCCTAGAATCTGACCCAGTGACCTAGACTTCATAAAAGATGGATTAATATTAGTTGAACTGAGCAACCCTCTGACATATTGGCATACTGAAAAGCAAATCCAGAAAACCCCACTGAGGTAATACTCCTTGAATCTATAGGTAGGTTTTTAAAAATATTTGGAAGGATTTAAAGAATACTATTTTCACATTTTATTTAGAAGGGAATTCTATGAGATTGGTAGGTTGAGTAGTATTACTCCATTTTACCAGCGAAGAATTAAAGAAACCCAAATTTAAATGATTTTCCTAAGATTACTTAACAAGTTAATAACAGAGTCAAGATTAGAATTTAGACCTTCTAAGCTAGCTCCTCTTGGTCAAACCTATCTTTCTAATGGATACAATTCTGCAGGTAACAGGTGGGTTAGAGACAAAGACTACCCTGGCATAATAATAAAGCCAACATAATTTTGTCAATTATCTTGTTATAAAGCTACCTGGACAGGTATTTATACTTTTAATTTATGATATCAAAGCCAAACTTGTTCACATAGTTGGGTGCAGTGAATTCCTGAGTGTTCTTTTAATGAACAAATAGTATAAATTCAAAGAGCTAGCTTCTTTCAATCAATACATATTATTTTCTAAATCTTCAGGTTAAAGCCAATGGCACTGCTAATGAAATATCCCATACACATCTCTAGCTTTCATGAACCCAAACTATCTTAGAGTTAATAGGCAACCTCACATACACCCTCAATCAGAGAGTTCATTCCTTTTTCTCTCTACGTTCTTTTTCTCCTCATTAAACATTTTAATTAACGATTTCTCCTATTTTGGGGGAGACTTCATGGGGCTCAAGAGCTTCAGTGTGAACACAAAGAGAACAGAAGAGACAGTGTCCTTCAGATCCCTCAGTCCATCCTCACATCCTTTTGTAAGGGCCCTTTGCATTTTGAAATTAATCCATCCAGTTCTTTGATACGTCAGTATTTGGGTAAGGTGAAGAGAGTCCCCATCTCTGAATCAAGAAGCAATAGCTGGACAGCTAACTCCTTTTTTCATTTAAAATATTTCTGAAGTTAGCCAAGCTTTAGTTTTGCTTAGCCTGCTTGCTGCAGTTGGCCTGGGTTCTTCCTACCATCATGAATATCCGTGGGAAAGAACTCCACTTTGGTCAAGTGATAAATAGCTTCAACCTGAATAGAGAGCCTTCAAGCAGCATTCTGGGAGGTGGGCCTTAGAGAGCCACACATCCAGATCAAAACCCAGAAGATATTCTCAGTCTTTAAGTTATCAAATCCCACTGGAAGTTGACTTAAATTTGCAGTTTCTGTGAAAATAGATGAAATTTCATGAAGTTTTACAAAGATATTGATGCCCCAAATCAGGCCTATGTTATGCAAATATTTAACACTATAAGCCGTTTTTCCAAAGTACAGGAACTAGGAGATTAGCCTGCTGAATTTCTTGGTAACCAATTGAGGACCATTATCTAGTTTTCTTTACATTTCAAAACTCTTCCTTCTGAAGGAGATTCACATACCTTGGCCATGTGTCCTCTAGTGCAGTTGATTTCCAATTAAATGTAAATAAGTGGCATGTGTTAATATAAAAAAAAAGTGATGAAACGAATTCTGGCAAACCTTCTCTTTATTGTCCAGAGATTTTATCTTAGGTTTCTTGCTCCAGCTGGTACCTGAAAAAGCACTGTGGATAGAGGAAGTAAAGCTCAAAGGGAGGAAGAAAGGAGAAAGTGAGAGCTCAAAGTCACCTTCATCCTACTTCTCTTTTCCTTGGGTCACACTTGAGTTTTATTCAGTATTAATTGGTTTTTTCTATTTATTTATTTATTTATTTATTTATTTGAGATGGAGTCTTGCTCTGTCGCCCAGGCTGGACTGCAGTGGCGCAATCTTGGCTTACTGCAAGTTCCACCTCCCGGGTTCACGCCGTTGTCCCGCCTCAGCTTCCCGAGTAGCTGGGACTACAGGCGCCCGCCACCACGCCCGGCTAATTTTTTTGTATTTTTAGTAGAGACGGGGTTTCACCGTGTTAGCCAGGATGGTCTTGATTTCCTGACCTCGTGATCCACCCTCCTCGGCCTCCCAAAGTGCTGGGATTACAGGCATGAGCCACCGCGCCCGGCCGGTTTTGTCTTATTTTTTAAACTAAATTAGAGAATATCTCCAAGGCTCTTTGAAAACAAGGAAATTCCCTAAGAAGAACATCAGTAATGAATGGCACAGAATTAAACACACACACACACACACACACATTATCAATCAGTCAATTGAGAAGGACACAGAGTCCAGCTGAAGAAAACAAAGCTGAGAATCTCTTTATTCTTTGAGGCCACTCATGTTTGTTTCCCTCTGTACTTGCATTTCAGAGGAAGTGTAACAATTGATGCATGCCAGCTGAAGTCCAGCTTCAGTCCATATTCTAGACCTTTTGAGGTAGTCAATCAACTCAGTTCCAAAACATGAAACACAATGTCCTTCTGCCAAAATATTTACTTTGCAAAATAGGTTGTTTTTGCTATTTGGCCATGGACTCAGCATATCTTAAGAAATGAATTATAAAGCTAGTTCTTTCAGCATGTAAAAAATCTAATCCTGGAGTAACATTTCTTACTATTACTTATTCATTTTGTAAATAGATAGTGTGTATTAGATTGAGACCACATTTATGGGATACCCTTTTTCCTGGCTGAAGTGAATGGTTCTCTCCCTGAGTCCCCATAATTTGGTTTGGCAGCCTAATGTCAATCGAGAAAAACGAGGAGACAGGTCTCAATCATTTTATAGGGTTTGTTTGCCAAAGTTAAGGATGCACATCAGGGAGACAGGTCTATGCCTTTCTCCAAAGATGATTTTGAGGGCTCCAAATTTAAAGGGGAAAGAGCAGGATATTGAGAAATACACAATTTTCATGTAAAAAGTGGGTAGGGAAAAATAGCCATTCATGCCTTTGTCTGGCTCAGTGAATCTGCATTTTTTACAGAAGATGACATAGACAAATGCGGTAGTGGAAGAATGCAAGGACTCTGCACTTTACACAAGATAACATAGACAAAGTGCGGCAGGGTGACGAACAGATATGCATTTGTGTCTGGTGGGCAGGGGGGTGACTGCTCCTGTAAAAATAAGCTATCAATTTACATTGCCATGGTGAAATTTTTAACAGAAACACCTTAAAGATCTTGCAGCTCACTAGGGATTTCCTTGTGGGCAAAATATGGGGGAGCCGTTTAGCTTTTCGTCTTGTAAACCATCTGATTTAGGAAACAAAAGGGGGTGGCAGGTTTGCAATGACACAGTTCCCAGCTTGACTGTTCCATTGGGCTTAATGAGTTTGGGGTTCCAAGATTTAATTTCCTTTCATACCTAGTAAATTAATCTACCAAAAAAAAATGAGAAAGTTGTGGCCTTGAATTCTGAAGTCACTCTAGGTTGTGTTTATTAATTTAAATATAGATATTGTTCTGTAGGGTATTGAGGGAGGCCAGGGTTGGAGTCAGAAACTAAAGTTTGATTTCCTACTATGCTAATTGGCTGAGGGACTTTAGCAAATCACTTAATCTCTCTAGAACTTACTTTTCCTTATCTGTAAAATGGGAATAATATGTAGCCCAAAGGAATATTCTGAAGATTAAATGAGGCAATTCATATATAATAGTTCTGTTGCTGGCACTTAGTTCAGGAAATTTCAGTGATGATGATGATGATTCTTCTGAGTTGTATCTATAGATAGTGTTCTAATGGAAGAAAAGAATTTTGAGGCTAGTCAACTCTCAATTATCTATGATAATCAGAAAAGATTACTTATCATAGAAAGTAAGATTAATAAATAATCTAAAAATGTATTTCCCAAATTAAATCTTTATTGTTTTTCATTATGCAACTTACATATGCTTATTGTAAAATTTTGAAATGATATAAATATGTGTAAGGTAGAAGTCAAATTTTACACTTCCCAACTTTAAGATTCAGTGATTTTTTTTCATATTTCTTTAGATATGTCTATATGTATGTGTATATATAATAAACAAATTATTTAAACAAAAGTGAATCATATTATATATGCTATCCTACAGATTGATTCAGTTCTGTTCAATAATATATTTTGAAACTTTCATGTCATTATATCTAAAATCTCTCCTTGATTTAAAATGCTATGTAATGCAACACTATATAGATACACAAAAATGTATTTACACAAAGCTGTTTGAAATATAAATTGCTGGCCGGGTGCTGTGGCTCACACCTGTAATCCCAGCACTTTGGGAGGCCGAGGTGGGTGGATCACAAGGTCAGGGGTTCGAGACCAGCCTGACCAACATAGTGAAACCTTGTATCTACTAAAAATATGAAAATCAGCTGGGCGTGGTGGCGGGCACCTCTATTCCCAGCTATTCAGGAGGCTGAGACAGGAGAATTGCTTGAACCCGGGAGGTGGAGTTTGCAGTGAGCCAAGATTGCACCACTGCACTCCAGCCTGCGTGACAGAGTGAGACTCCGTCTCAAAAAAAAAAAAAAAAAAAAAGAAAGAAATAGAAATTGCTTAAAATTTGTAAGAAATACAATGTTACAATAATTAAAAACGACACTTTGGACAATGATACAGAGCATTTCTCCAGTCTTTTGAAAATAAATTAAGGCATTGCTAAAAGAAAGGAAATAAATGAAAGAAAGGAAGGAAAGGTTGATTAATTTACCTAGTAATTTGGTATATATAATGCCAAACAGCATATTTGTAAGTTTCTTTTTTTTCTGAATTTTGCTGATAATTTTCCTGAATGGGAATTAACTGAATTGGGTAGCACCCTTGGTGTTGTGCTTGCATAGCCTCAGAGAAAAACTACACAGTTCAACATAATTGGTCTTCAATGAAAATGTGATAAATCTCATCTAATGAATCTAATTCTAGGTTTCCAGAATGTTTCTAATACTCTCACCTTGTGCAGGTATCCCATTGTGAATCACCTCTCCAGGCCACTTCCGCGAAATCTAGAGCCAGACAGCAAGGCTTCCTTAATGCTAGGCCCAGAATTTAACCAGCAAGACATCTTGGTATCATAGGTTCATTTTGGGGATGAAATGGGGCAGGCTTTGGACTTGACTTTCATTAAGATAGGGAAGAGGAGTATTTTTCTTCAGTGTTAACTTTGGGAACGTGTTGAGCAACCAGACATTTTAAAGGTACCAGTTCTTGATAACATTATATACTGGGAGATTTGTTTGAGCAAACATCCTTGGTTGTAAAGATGATTCTCTCTACTCTAGTGGATCTACATATACTATGTGGTTTCAATCAAAACTTCAATTAGATATTTCAAATAGACGTTTATTTCCTGATCTTTAAGTTAACCAAAACAGCACCTGCCCCAAAATAGCCAAGAAATACTGCATGAAAATAATAATGTAGCAAATCAAAATATAAAGTTACAGTTATAAAAGTGACACCGTAATTTGGAGGGAAAATAAGGGACTTTCAAAATGTAATTAGAAAAAGTAGACATCTATTTGGAAAAAATAAGCTATGTATTTTGTTCTAAACATAAATGAAAGGACTGAATATATTAAAAAGATTTAAAAATTAACAGAAGAAACAAAATGCTAATAAGATTAATAAATTATGACTTGAAATGTGAACATAATGCACTAGTAGAAACCACAGGATATGTATATAACAGATGTAATACGAAGAAGGCCACACACATGACAGAAGTACAAGTGGCTTCTTGAAGCTGACAACAGCTCCTGGCTGAAAGTCAGCTAAGAAATAAGGACCTCACTCCTACAACCAAAGGGAACTAGACTCTACCGACAGCCTGAATAGAAGCAGGTTCTTCCCCAGGCCCTCCAAATAAGAGCCCAGTGTGCTGGACACCTTGACTTTGGCCTTGTAAGATGCTAAGCAAAGAATAAATCCAAGCTTCTCAGACTTCTAACCCACAACCGTGAGATAATAAATGTGTGGTGACTTCAGCTGCTAAGTCTGTGATAATTAACACATATAAATACCACGCAGCTGATTTTTTTTTCAAAAAAAAAAGGTGGGTCTCAAAAATATTAGCTAAATAACAAAACAGCACATGTAGTATTATTACATTTTACTTTAAAAATAATCTAGGTATGTGTTAATGCACAGAAAGAAAGCATAAAATGACACACATCACACTCTTGGAAAAGGAGTGGGATCAGGGGTTGATGGATGAGAAGGAGAGCTTTCATTTTTTAATTTTATATAATATGTAAACATAGTTCTGCACTGTTCATTTATTGTAATCAGCAGGTATTAATTTTTTTATTTTTATTATTTATTTAGTTATTTTTGAGACAGAGTCTTGCTCTGTCACCCAGGCGGGAGTGCAGTGGCATGATATTTGGCTCACTGCAATCTCCACCTCCACAGTTCAAGCGACCAATTCTTGTGCCTCAGCCTCCTGAGTAGCTGTGATTACAGGCATGTGCCACCACGCCCAACTAATTTTTGTATTTTAGTAGAGACAGGGTTTTGCCATGTTGGCCAGGCTGGTCTTAAACTTCTGGCTTCAAGTGATCCGCCTGCCTCAGCCTCCCATAGTGCTGAGATTGCAGACATAAGCTACCATACCTGGGTGTATTAATTTTATAATAAAATGTTTTTAAAAGTAAAGTACATTGGATCTCTACTTGGTAGAATACTATCTACCAAGTGCTTAAACATAATATTTATGGCTGTGTATCTTCTATAATCTGATATTTTATATTAATCTTATATCCAGGAAATGCATTGCTAATCTTTATAACTTCCCAGATTGGTTTCTGCATACATATAACTCTTCCTCCCTATATAATGTAGTTACTTGTGTAACATATGCCAACTACCTCAAATGTATAAAATGATTGACAGGATAAATAGAAGGTTTTAAAGAGGGCAAAAAAAATATCCTGGAGAAACCTGGCTTGAGTGGATTCTCTTCAACTCAATTCACTAAACATGCTGGAGGAGACACAGCATTGAAAAGGACCATATTTTTTCAGACACTCCCTCATTTTGAAGAAACACCCAAACCTTTTGCACAGAACAGAGTCAGTCATCTGTTTTGTGCCCTAATTTGTCTTCCTTTTTTAAAATCTAAAATCAAGGCAATACTTTAGAAAACTTAAAATAGAGGTTTTACATCAGTGCCTTTTAGTATTGATGTTAAGAAACAAAATAAATATGATCTTCAACTGAAAACTCACTCTTACAGAGTAGTATATCCAGTCACTTATTTACTAAAACATGAGAGTAAAGCTATCATCAAGGAAACATTGCTCTTTGGGCCATGGTCAGAATTATATTCTTACCAATAAATGACTAGAATGTCCTTTTCGCTACTGTTTGTTAAAGGTTTGTGAAGTTCTAATTTCTATAGCCATGTTTATCCACCTACTTATACAGTGCAATCTGCATTTGGAAGGCTAGTTTTATTTCATTATAGTTTCTCAGAGACAAAACAAAAATATTTGTTTTAACTTATCCATTGAAATAAAAGACTATTCATTTCTTATTAAATTAATACTATGTTGGAACATTAAAATAATGAGAATGATGCCTTTGCAGCTGAACAGAGAGTAAAAGAATCTTAGAGTATATCACTCTTTCCCTTCTTCAAAATGAGATTATCAGTAGGATATGAAACTCAGTTTCTTGAATCACTGAGAAGGACACCATCCCCAGTCTTTCTAATCACACACCTGCTCCCAACCATTACTTAATGTCACTGAGGTCTCTTTTGCTTGAATTCTTCTCCCCTCCCCCAAAACCAGAGAACCATATGTAACCCCAGATAATACGTACTTCCACTTTCTTTTCTGCAGTTAGCATTCCTGCAGACCCTTCTGTATGAGTCTCTCAGAACTACTTGCAAAAAGGGGCTCCACTTACTTGTGGTACTGGGTACCCAGGAGCATAATGATTAAGGGTTAGGATGCTAAGGAGGTTGGATTACTTAGTTTAACATCCTAAGCCTTAATCAGTATGAAGGAAATTCCAGCTCTGCCATTGGTGTGACCTTCCACATATTACTTGACTTCCCTCAGCATCAGTTTTCTCATCTGTGAAACTGGAATAATAGAAGTACTTACTACAGGGTTTCCATGATCGTTAATTGGGATCATATGGTGTCTGGCACATAGAAAGGGCAAAAAATAAGTTAGCTCTAATTGCTAGCATTCTGACTATATATCTGCACACCCGTGTTGGCCAGACTTATTCAGCAAAACAGGTTACACCAATTCCCACAAGGCCAGTGTATCACTTGCAGGTTTCCCCAGTCTCTGGGTAAGTAAGCCACATGGAAGGCAACTCTAGCAGCAAGGGGGTGAACTGGGGAAGTTCCGCCCTGAGTCCCAGCTATTCCTTCACTGCCATCTTCCATCTCACTTTCTCAGGACCCAGATAAAAAGGACACAAGTTCCATGGCTCATGCCACTGTATAGACACTGCCCTTCTAAAACCAGGCCCTCTGTAGTTAATTGTGTACACATATCTCAGTTGCTAGATTGTGAACTTAAAGGAGGGACCAAGTTTCCTTTCTTTTTGTTTTCATTTGGTTATTTGCCTCGTACTATGTCTGGAAAAGAATGCTTAATAAAGGATGAAAGAATGAATGGTAGTAATATTCATAAGCAAGTCAATTGAACCAGCCTAAAGTAAAAGAGAAATGGTCATGTTATTTCCCAACTCATTGTGGGATCCTTTGTTCCACCTGTAAAGGATGCTCTTCCCCTTGGTTACCAGTGCCCTCTAGCATGCCTTAGTTTCTCTCCATCCCCTGCTTCGGACCCCTTCCTTCAAACCTCTGTATCAGAATCCTCCACTCGCTTTCTCCCAAGTATCAATCAGGAGTGAATGTATTCGTTAATCAGGGAAGCAGCCCCTAAGACAAGGTATTAATACATCAATGTAACAGAAATCCTTAATTCAGGGAAAACTTTTATCTGCTAAGAATCTAATATGGGTCACCATAGTGAGGCAATGTCAAGATCTATATCAGGCAGGTGAAAGACCACTATTTTATTGTTACTTCTTTTGGGGATCCTAACGACCTCTTTAAGTGACTTTAGAGAAATGCTGTTGTACATGTAGGATCTGAATAAGTCTGGCCAGCGGCTACTGCTTTACTAATTCTATCTTTTTTCTTTGGGTCCTCCAGAACCGCTCTTGAAAGAAAGTTTATGCAGAAGGCATCATAAGAATAGCTGCTGCTCTGTTTGCAAGCAATTAGAGATGGCAGAAGGGTTATCTAGTTCCTCATCAGAGGCCAGCAGCAGCACTGTTCCAAATACAATAAAATGTTTGATTTCTTTGGATGGCCACATGAGTAAACGTGACCAGAAGCTGCTACTTTCCCTCTCAGTTGAAGCTTCTGCTAAATGAATCATAGCAGCTCTATGAGAAAGTGAGGGGAAAACCCACCAATGACTAGCCAAGAAACTTTCAAGTATAACTGAGGAAGTCATTGGAAGAAAAGAAAAGAAAGCCTACCAAATCAGCTGCTTTTCAGATGGCACCTCCTATGAACCCTGAATTGCCTAAGAGTTCTCTGAAATAGAACATGTATTGCACTACCTTGATTGGCTTTATTAAATTAGAGTGTAAACTCCCTAAGGACAAAATCTCACCTGGCATAGTAGCAACAGTAGATTTGGTGAGTCAGACTGCAGGGGTTTGATCACAGCATCTGTTACTTATACATCTATAACCTTGAACTAGTTATCCCATCTCTCTGGTCTTCATTTTTATTTTTGAAAAATGAAGATGATCATACTATCTATCCTATAAGTTTATTATCAGTTTTGCTTGAATTAAATCATCCATCTAAAACCCCATGCACAGGGCTGGGCATGTATTAGCACTCAATAATTATCAGTATCAACTGCTACTACTGATCATTGCTGCCTTCCAAGTACAGTGCCCACTGAACAGAATACTCTCAAGACAGATACAATTTAATAGATAAATCTCAAGTATTGTCCTATAGAGCTGCTACATTGATGTATAAATTACATGGCCTAGAACAATTGTATCATCATATCATCACACCTCTGGTTAACTTATCAAAAACTTCTGTTTTTATCATTTAGTACCATGATATGAAATATTTGAGGCAGCTGTATATAGATAATAGGAATTTAAACTAGGTCAAGAGAGTTGTTTCTTTATTCAACAAACAATTTTCAAGCAGATACAGTTTTCTAGGCAATTCAAATCACTAAGAAAGTTACAAAAGGATAAAATTCATATATAATTCTTATTGATAGTAGCTTATATTTATTACTCACCACAGAATAGGCATTTTGTTAGACTCTTCACATACGTTATCTCTTTTACCTTGACAAAAACCAGCAAAGTGATTAGTATGCCCATTTTAGAGAGAAGAAAACTGAGACTCAAAAATATTCAATGACTTGCCCAACATTTTTCAGCTAGAATTTTCAAGAGCCAAACCCCACTCTGCAATTCCAAAGCCTGTTTTCTTTCTATTCTCTTACTATTCCTCTTTCAACATCTCACCATAATGTCAGGTAGAATGGAATAAGCACTCTATTAGATGTACAAGTAAATTATTATGGAACTCAGGGAGGGAAAATGGTGGATTTGAATGGTAGAGGATTTGGGAAGGTTTTCTTCAGGGCATTTAAAATGAACCATATACAATACATGGAATTATAGAGGGAAGGGAGGAGTAGAAAAAAATGGCATCAGGAATGGAAACCATATCAGCAAAGATTCAGCAACGTCAACTTGCAGGGGAGAGTAGCTGTGTTGTGAGACATAGAGAATAGGCTGCAAATAGGGGCAAATTATGTTCAGGTGGAAGTCAATCTCCAGTGTTAGAAAAGATGGTTACATCTTTTAAAGCATGGACAAAATTTCCCAGTATCTTTACAAACCTGGTTGCACAACTGAAGCAAAGATCAATTTGAGCTCTATCATAATTTTGAAAAACTATCACACTTCCTGTTTGAGCAGGTCTGACTTAATGATATTTGTCTATAGCACATAGACGCACACACAACCGTGAGCAGCTGATGTCTGAACAATCATATCTTGGCCATTCATTCTCTCCACCCAATTTCTCCCATATGGCAAATTGCCCAGAGTTCATTATTAGTTCCACGAATAGCCAATCAGCAAATATTTACGGTAAAGTCAGTCTGTTGCAAGATCCAAAAGAGAGAGGGAGAGGGAAAAAGAGAAAAAGAGGGAGATGGAGAGGGAGAGAGAAATGGAGAGATACAGAGAAAAGGAGGGAGGGAAGGAGAGACAGAGAGAGAGAGAGGAGAGTGCTAGAGCACTTTATTAGTGGCTCAAAAGCAGGTGTCTTAAGAGGAATATAGAGTTTAAAAAATAGCAAGCCTAGGCATCAATATAGAGCTTGGGGCGGTGATGTTCAGAGATCTGCAGACTTTCAAGGTGGCCTATTTTACCCAGTTTTATAGATGAAATATTTAGGAAGCCTTGAACCTGCACCCAAACCCAATGCTCCTGTTGCCCTAGACTCTCTCTAACCATTTTATCATTTAGTTGTTGTGAAAGCAGTGACTGCTGCCTCTAGAATACATCCCATTTGCCTCTGAAGAGAAGGCTTTTTTTGGCTACAGCAAAAGGAAAGTGGGAAGATAAAACAAACTTTAATTCATCTGTTCTTACTCATAGGCTTCCCATCAAGGATGGGTTTTATCCTTATTTAGAATCAATACTAAGTAAAGAAAGTATAAATATACCAATTGAAAAATGCTTTCTGTGGAGGCCTTGGCAGCCACAGCAAATTGCCTGAGGTTTAGAGACACCATGCATTTTCCCTAGGTTTTATTCTGGAACCCTCAAGTGTTCAAGCCAATCATTTCCTGAGACCCTTGATATAATAGCACCTAGGATCTGTTAATAGGGTTTCTTTTTTTGTTTTTTGCTTTTTTTTAGTTCTGAGACTGAGGTAAATTCCTAACAGACCAATGGAGTTTTTACACCTTAATTGCTTTTGTTGAATATTTCTCCACAAGAGATAATAGAAGCTATAGTTAAGTTAAGTATTACTATGTTTGAGAACATAAGAGGATCTTGGAGAAACTGGAGGATTTCCCCTGGGCATCTCCCATTGGTTAGACTGGTGTCAAGGAACTCAAATGTCAGAATGCTCCTAGAGTCTCCATATGCTGCCATAAGTGGCATAGACTCTGAATTAGGTGTCCTTAATTCCCTTGTCGTTTCTCACACTAACTAGCACTTTAACCCAAGGGAAAGTTGAACTCCAAAGAAGGATTTTTTGTCTATACAGTAGGAGAGTTTAACTGGCATTTTCCCTTAGGATCCCCCTAGTGCTAGTCTATTACAATTTCTTTGGGTTGCCCTAGACCAAACTTGTCCAACCCTTGGCCCACAGGCCACATGTGGTCCAGGATAGCTTTGAATGTGGCCCAAGACAAATTTGTAAACTTTCTTAAAAATTGAGGGGTTTTTCTGCAATTTTTTTTTTTTTTTTGGTCATCAGCTATTGTTAGTGTTAGTGTATTTTACTTATGGCCCAAGACAGTTCTTCCAATGTGGCCCAGGGAAGCCAAAAGATTGGACATCCCTGCCCTAAACAAACATGAAATGAACCACAAGATAAGGGGTCAGGGCTGATCATCCTGAGGAAATAAAAGGGAAATGGATATTGGGGGTTCATTTAAAGGGTTTATGGCTGGATTTGTTCTCAGGCTTTTGGAAGACCTGAAATCTTTTGGCCAATTTTGTCTTTGGGTTAATGAGTCTCAAGTTAACTCACTTTGTTGAGGACATAGGGGCAACTTATTTTTGTAAAAAGTGAAACCAAAACGGCCTTGACTGATGAGTCCAGGTCTTGGACCACTCTCTGGTCACTTTTTCACTACATCATACCACCTAGATTTTCTCCTTAAGACCTAAAGGAAGGAGAACATAAAATAAAAGGCAGATGACTTGAAAATATTAAATGATTATTCCCAGCCTAAAGACTATTCTAGAAGATGTTACACATAAAAATGCTTTCAACATGCAAAAAGTGTAAGAACTTAGAAAATTAACGTCTGTCTTAGAACTTCAAAATTAGCATTAAAATGGTTAGAGGATCCTACCGTAAAGATACCTATATACCTTGTCTTAAATTGGCATTTTCTAACTTATTTGACAAATGAATACACAGTTCACAAAAACCACCAATTTTCATTGTATTTGGTTTGAAATATGTAGATATGACCACTCCTATAGACCTATGGAAAGATCATTTTATCTGCACTGTGAAGTAACCATCTTACTCAGGTCTTTAGCATGTGCCTATTTGTATCTCCTTTTTCCTAATTACCTTCATTTGGCACAGAATTGACTTTTAGTATAGGATTCACAGCCTGATCTCAGCAATTTCTTTATTCCAGCTATTAACATGACACCTCTGTATCCCCAAAATTACTAGCATAATTCTTGCATACCATTGATACAGAAATATTTGTCATTGTTCTGTAACTTGTTTATATAAAGCTTTTCTGTCATTTTTCTGTGGGGACAAAAGCATGAAGTGAATGACCAAGCTGGTCACTTATATATGGGCACCATTGATTTCTATCACATTGGTTTGTGGCATACTATCCAATGATGCACGCCCAACCTCTCATGCATTAGTGAGAGGAGTGCAGCCAATCTAAGCCTCCTTTAAGTGTAAGTCCAGGGAAAAGGAAGCCACAAGCATCCTCCCTCAAAGCCAGTACACGCAAATCAAGGTCAGCAGTTGAAGGCCATGGTCATCTGCTCAGTGACCTGTCTTTACCCTTGGGGGCTGGTTCAGTTCCAGATAAGCTCTGGTTGGGAGGAATGAGTCCAGACCAAAGTGGCCAGAGGGTCCACATGACATATAGTTGCTCCATGAAGTCCAGCCCAGCTGTAGGCCGTCCCTTGGATGTAACCCCAAATGACAACGTCATAGACAATAAGAAGTAGCAGATACACATGGGAACAGATAACAAGACTCAGCCATATGCATTTATTGATCAGAAGGAACAAAAACAATTTTTTGAGGCAAAAATAAATCTACTTGAGATGTTGTAGGGACTCAACACATTGCATTATTATTCTTAATCATGGGCTCTGACTAAGAAGGTTTAAACTGCAGCCTGGAGTATTGTGCTGAAAATCTCCCTGATCCCTCAATTTTATTATCCATAAAATGAAAATGTAATAGAATCATATAGGGGATATGGCAAAGTAGGCAGTTCCTAGCACAGAATAAGCATACATTAAACATTTTTTTTAATGGGACAGTGTGACAGCCTCATCATTTTGTCATTGCTAGTTGGGATCTCTTTGAAGTTGACCTCCAGACTACCTCAATGTCTCTCTTGCCTTATTCCATTCTTCCATTTTCTTTCCTCCTCCTCTCCCTTCTCAATCCTCTCCTCTATTTCTTCTCTGCTATCTCCTCTGATACACCAGGTCAACCATGACCTTTCAGACGCTTACTCCTTTCTTATAGATAGAGCTGGAGAGAGAGAGACAGAACAATGTCCCAGCTAGGGAAGGGGTTGGGAGACAGGTTCTCCCCACAGATACGCTGGTTAGAAGTGGTCTACTGGAGTGAAGGAGGGTGACAAGCTTTGGTGACAGTAGCTTACACACATTTCAAGAACTGAGGAACAATAGAGTAAATATCTCTTTTTTTTAATCTCTTAATTCACCATGAAATTGCCAGGATCTAGCCCCACTGCTGTCCTCTTGAACTCATATGCAGTTCCACTAAGAGTGCTCAGCTTAACTGCCTTTGATTATGATGAGGGTAACACCAACCCATAATACTAAGGTGTCCATTGGGCTGCTGGCCAAGACATGCAAGCTTCTTTTTTTTGTAACTGGAAATCATTTACTTAACAAATAATTCCCAGAAATCAAATATGATTCAGTTACTAATTTGAAAAAAATTAAGTTATTTTGCAGAAGTATTCAATGACTCCATAACAACACATGTACGTGCAAACATCTCTTAAGTAAACATTAGCAATTTTTAAATAATATTTTTAAATGAATATAAAAGGTATGCAGACGAATACACAAATGACAAGCATACAGCTTGATGAATTTTCACAAAGGGAGCACACCCATATAACTTTCACCCTGACCAAGAAATAGAATATTCTAAACATCTAAAGCCTCCATCACCCCCATCACCCTCTCTTCCAGTCGCAAGCCCTCCCAGGGTAACATTATCGGAGTTCTAACACCACAAGCTAGTTAGACTGTTTTTGAACTTTATTTAAATGGAATTAATCAGTCTCTAATCTCTTGTAATCTGACATTCTTTACTCAATATATGATTTTAAGATTCATCCACGCTGCCACATGCAGTAAATGTTCATTTATTTTCATTGATGTAGATTACTCTTTATCAGCCAATTTCAATTAGCTTTATATATCAAACCTTGCATAGTTCTAAGTGCTTATAAAAGCAGGAGCTGTGTATTGACTGGAGGCAAGATCAACAATTTGCTGAATTTTTACATGGCTCTATTCTTTCTCCTACAGGCTTCCACTGGCAATAGCCCAGACCCAACCACGAAAATGGGCTTTCAAACTGTGTATTTCTTGCCTCCCTTTTCTAGGTTCTGTCTCACCAATTGATGCGGTTTGATTGTTCGTCGTTTCCAAATCTCATGTTGAAATGCGATTCCCAATGCCAGCGGTGGGGCCTGGTGGGAGATGTTGGATCATGTGGTGGATCCCTTATGAATGGTTTAGCACCATCCCCTTAGTGTTAAGTGAATTCTCGCTCAGTTCATGTGAGATTGATTGTTTAAAAGTCTGAGACCTCCCTGCCCTTGCTCTCTTGCTCCCTCTTGCCATGTGACGTGTCTGCTTCCCCTTTGCCTTCCGCCATGATTGGAAGCTTCCTGAGACCCTCACCAGAAGCAGATGCTGGCACCACACTCACTGTACAGCCTGCAGAACCATGAGCCCACGAGCCAATTAAACCTCTTTTCTTTACAAATTACCCAGCCCCAGGAATTTCTTTATAGCAACGCCAAAACAGCCTAACACACTGGTCATCTGGCATCTCCCCGACCACCTTCTCAACTTTACTCACCCTTCCCAAAAGTATGATCAGAGAGGTTGAGGTGTAATATTTTTCCTTTTCTGCCAACATAGAAAAAAACAAACTACATGTGCAGAGAATATTGCACAATTTTTCAATCCCTGCCTATGTTGGTCTTCACATTGAAGATACATTATTTTATTTAAAATACCATGGATATTCATACAATTATATATAAGAACAAACATTTGTCCCCACGTTTCAAAAAATATTTAGGGTTTATCTGGGTGAATTTTTTTTCTATCTTCACCTTAAGTAGGTAGAGATAGGTGAAATTAGACTCTAGTGAGCTAAATTGAGGGCAAATATTACAACAAAACAAGGGATGCTGAGAGACAACATCTGTGGTTAACTTAGCCATGGAAAAAGCCCTGGAAATGGAAGAAAGTCTAACACGCTAAAAATGGAAGAAAGGAAGCATACCAAGCAATGCAGTCGCTCCGCCAATGTCTTTCTGGCCCATCCCAAAGGAACACAAATAGAAATATTCTGGAATCTAGCGCCACTGATATTTAAACTCAATTTCCCGCAAGGTCAGGAATAATAGCGAGTTATTTGTTTTACTAACTTAGGTTGCAAGTGCCTTGGGCGGATCCTGTGCCTTCTTCTATATCGCACTCAGCGCCAAGAACACTGTTAGCCATCAACAAAACCATAATAGACCTAGAGCGTTTTCTAAAGGCCAACGAAAACACACACTGAGCTAATGGAGACATTTACAGGCAAAGGATTCCGGTTTCCTTTCTGAAAATGCCACCAAGACAGCCTAGCTAATTAGGTCTCAGTAAATGACAGACTGACCAGAATGGCCCACCTGCCTTTATGTGTATACCAGACAATTTTCTGCTAGCTTGGTTTTTATCTTTGCTTTTATTCTTCTAGCTATAAGTTAAAAAGTCTATTTTTGAAATTTCAAAAGGCTTTCTCTGAGATCTGACTTGTGAGACCACAGTGATTTCAGGAAAATGGGAATACAGAGCCTTAACATTGTAAAGAATGAATGTATTCACTTGGAGCTGTTCACTCATTCCTCTCCTACCCCTATTACCTTCCTTTTGGCAAAACTTCAAAAAATAATTTTGTCCAAGGCCACCTAGAAATGCAATGACAATTCCAGGGACAAAATTCAGATGTTCCGTGCAACCTTGTCTCTTACCCAGCCTAAGAGTAATCATAATTTTTCCAATATTCCCATTATAGTTGTCCTCATGACAGTCTAACTCAACCCTTGTTTGTGTTTCTGAAAACAACCCAAATTGATGGAGATAAGCATTGCAAATACAGGACACTGAAGTAGCACAGACTCGAAGCCTAACAAGGTCTCTCCGTGAACAAGAATGACTTTGACGTCCACTAAGGTTCTGTAAGCCTTGAGAAAGACCACAGAAGATGAATGTTAATCACTGGAAAACTCAAGAAGAATTAATGGAGCTTCTATTATAAGAAATCAGAATACAAATGTTTCTGTGTCCCTCACATTCTCTTCCTCCAAAATACTAGCAGAAAATGATAAAACTACAAGTCATAGACTTTATCTACCAAAAAATGAATAAATAAAAATTTTTGGAGAAGCCAAAGCATCAGCACAGAAGCCAAAACACACCAAAAACTTGTAATGCAGTATGACAGAGCAGAGAGAAAATGGACCCTATAAGTAGATATGTCTGATTCTAGTTTCATTTGTTATTAACATTGCAGTTTTCTAAACCTCTCAGTTTTATTTCCCCACCTATAGAATTAGGACTAATAATTATGGATATAATTGTATCCATAATTATATATATTCCGAGCTCTTTCAATTACAAATATGAAAAAATTAACCCAAACTTGCTTAAGCAAAACAAGCAAGTTAAAAAAAGAAAAGAAATATATTGAGTTAAGTACCTGAAAAACCTAGGAGCCTCTAGCTTTTGGCACAACTGGATTCAGGGACGCAATGTCGTCAGGAAGTGATATGTTCCATAAATCTGTTATTTTCTAAAATGGCTTAATTTTCAAGCATGTTTTCCCATCATGATGGCTTCCAGAACTAAAGGATAAAATACTCACAGCCCCAAGTTCAGTGGAAGAAAGACTTCTCCTTACCAAAAATTCTACTTGGGAAATGAATCTCATTTACTCTGGGCAGTTATATATCCACACCTAGAGGCAGGACTAGAAGGAATTACATGCCATTACATGAATAAGGGTAAATGGCTTCAGGAAAGGCAAAAGAAACCAACATCCCCTGCAATAACACACTGGGGTTGTTGCAAAAAGAAACAAAGAAAACTCATCCCAGTGCCTGTAATTTTGACTAAGACAAATAATAAATTAAGTAATTCTTATTGCTGGACAAAATTTTGACATCCAGGAAATATTTCCCTGTATTTGACCCCCATTAAGGCACACATTACATGCCCTAATGGAACCTCCATGATGTACATAATGTTCTGCCAAAATGATAAGGGGTAATTAGGTAAAGCTGCAAGATGGTGAGATTTTAGCTGGATTGAAAGGGAGCAGAAGATTTATCCAGGCTAAGAGGCACAGAGAGGTCATTCTAATGGGAAGTAATAAAACGAGCTGATGACTATGTATTTTTTTATCTAAGAAAGAGTGATGTCAGTAAGATGGGCATTCTAACCAATAGAAAATGGCATATGATGAAGTAGATGTGTGAATATTAGTAGAAAGATTTTGCATACCTCCAGCAAAAATAACATTTACAAAATTAAGTTGTTTAAAATGCAATTAGTGAGGAAAGATTTTTAAAGAGCTCATTCAACGTAGTTCTTTGAAAAGATATTCCTCCTTAAGCTGATCTCCTTTCAGTGGGGTGGCCTGTGTACAAACATAAATTTGACAAATTAAGTTTAGAGCTCTTCATTATAAGACACAATTAACTCACTCCCACAAAAAGGATGATTTATTGCTTTAAGAATGTTAATAAAAGCCCCAGCCACAACTGAGAAACAAAACATACTTTAGAACAAGAATACTGTATTAATATACATGATGTGGGTTCTAACTACGGCCAAAATGAGAAATAGTTCCTGGACTTCAGATAGAGGACTGTCCAACAACAACTTTATTTTGAGGATTACAAAGGTAGATTTCAAATAAATTATAAAAAGCAAGATAGAAACTTTTAACCAAATGTGAAAAGAGACTTTTTAAACACATTAAGAGTGCCAACCATAAATAATTTTTGCAAGCAATATTAAGCCAGACTTACCATCCTTCCAGTAAAGCACCTACATCACACACTAAGAATCTTTATTTCTTCTGGCCATGATGAATTCATATGAGTTACCCCATTTTCAAAAAGATGTCTACAGAAGGCTCTCCTGGCAGCCAAAAGCAGTATTCTCTCAAAATAGAAACCTCTTTGAGTTCGACTTAACAGGTCTGTTATGATAATCTCAGGGAATTTACCAGTCTGAGGAGCTTTATTACATGTAAATGTAAATTTCTTCCAAGGCTTGAAGAAATTCACTCCATATTTCGGGAAATGAACATGTGATTTTTTTTACGTGTTGTTTTAACAAATGAAGCAATGGTTCTTTCTATGAGGCACCTTGAGCTACTGATTAAAAGCTATTTTATGTTTACAACGAAGCAAAAATGCATTCAAACACATGAATATATGAGACAAAATTATTCAATAGGCCCAAAGGCAAGTGAGGCTAGGGTAAAGTAAAATAATCAATTCCTATTCCAGGTAGTGAGTGGTATTTGGTTTCCTGGCAGCTGAGGCAAAAATGGAAAGATGCCACGCATTACAAATTAATTACAATAGTTAGTACAGGTAGAGCAGCAGGGAGGCCTAAAGGTAAAGTTAGCACTTTGTTTCTCAGAACAGAGCTTTGATCTTTTCATGTGCACTTATCTGAAACCCCACATTCAGCACCACACAACACAAAACACAAAGATTTAGTCTTGTTTAAGTTTTATCTTATAGCTGCATGTGTGTGCACGTGCATGTGTATGTACGCAGGTGCATGTGTGTGTGGCCAGTTGTCTGTCTCATCTATAAAAGAACATCAATATATAAAACATAAAACTAGCAAACATCTCATTTTAAAAACTAGATCCCAAGAAGCCATCAAAATGAATTAAGAGTAAAATGCATCCCTGAATAAATCCACTGTGTGCTGAAAGTGACTGAATCCCTACAAAAGACATAATAAATTGACTTGTTGCCTGAGGATATTTAAGACTGAATGTCTACCAAATACAATGATTTTTTGTTTTGCAGAATTTTATGCTGAGTTGTTCTTTATGGACGTAATATGCCAAAAGACCTATACTGCTTCCTAAGTTTATGCTTAGACAATATGACAAGGTTATCAGTATAAAGAAAGGCACTTGTATTTCTCATTGTTGCGGCAGGAGGAGATAAAGTTGATTCATTTCATACTTGTATCATGTTAATATAGATTAAAAATACAGGTGTTAGAACTTTGTCTTTTTTTTACCTCATTTAGGGCTAGATTTCCTTCAACACGAGCATATTTTTACTTGCTCTAATTTTGGCAAATACATTGAATGAAAGACATTGTAATACCTGAGGGACCATCTGGATTGACTGTCTGGATTGGTTGGCCCAAAGACACTTATTATCCAGAGAATCAGAGTCAAATGATGGAGCAATGATGAAGTTTACAAATGGCTTTGAGATGCCCTTAAACCTGAGGTATATCAATGCAAGTGCATAAAAATAAATTGTTACATTTTCAATTTAAAATATAGGAATTGGAAAGACAATGTCAAGAGAATGGGAAGACAAGCCACAGACCAAGAGAAAATATTGCAAAAGACAACGTCTAATAAAGGACCTCTGTCCAAACACACAAATAACTCTTAAAACTCCACAATAAGAAAATGAACCCAATTTAAAAATTAGCAAAAGCCCTAAAGAGCCACCTCACTAAGGGATATGTACAGATGGCAAGTAAACATAGGAAAAGATGTTCAATATCATATGTCATTAGGGAATTGAAAATTTGAATAACAACAATATACCACTACACACCTCTTATAGTTGCCAAAATCCAAAACACTTACCATACCAAATGCTGGCAAGGATATGGAACAAGAGGAACTCTCATTAGTTATTGGTTGGAATGCAAAATGGCACAGCCATCTTGGAGGAAAGTTTGTCAGGTTCTTACAAAACTAAACATACTCTTACCATACAATCCAGCAATCACACGCCTTGGCACTTACTCAAATGAATTTTAAAATATGTATCTACAGAAAAACCCGCACATAGATGTTTATAACACTTTTTCTCATAATTGACAAAATTTGGAAGCAACGAAAATTTCCTTCAGTAGGTGAGTGGATACTGTGGTACATCCAGACAATAGAATATTATTCAGCACTAAAAAGAAACGAGTTATCAAACCATGAAAAACATGCAGGAGACTTAAACGCATATTACTAAGTGAAGAAAGATTTTAACAAATGCACCACTCTAGTGTAGAATGTTGATAATAGAAATGGTTGTGTACGTGTGGGAGAAAGGAGGAATATAGGAACTCTCTGTACTTTCTGCTTAATTTTGCTGTGAACTACAACAGCTCTAAAAAAGTTTACTAATAAACAAAAAACATGATGATTTCCTATATTGCATTGAAACTAACATCATAACTTGCTTTTTTCTCCTCTTACAGGGATAGAAAGAGTGGTTATATGTTTATATTCCTCACTTCTAGAACAGCTGACTCCTAATTTTTATTTTCTTCATTTTCTGTGTCCTACCATCTCTGTTAATGGCACATGTCAAATAACAAAAAAAAAAAAAAAAAAAAGAATGCTGCTTTGAGAGTAGCAATCGAAAGCATTGTTTGAAAAGTGACCAAGATTATTTAAATAAGCACCCTGGAGACCAACTAGTTGAAACTCTTTAAGAAACCGTGACTGCCTCAGCCTTGCAAATCTCTTTTCTTATTACTCATCAATTCCAAATTCCATTAATCTCCTAGCCTGACTAACATAAGAGTTTTCCAGAATGATCTGTCAGAAACACGTTCTTCTTCATGGTACTTCTTGCACACCTGTCACAGTCACTTTCCCTCAGGATTGTTCAGGAGGCATGATCACATCCCCCACAAAGGACGTTTTCTTCCATCCTTGTCTCTTTATTAGACAGTACCCAGAAGTGCCCCAGCAGACTTGCACTCAATACTCACTGGCCTAGATTATTCTTCAACTGAAGTTGGCAAGTGATTGGCAAGAAAAATTACCGTTTGGCTATGATCAATTACAATTTACACCCCAGGACTGAGAAGGGGGTTGGTTATGTTTACTTATTACATGGAAGAAAAGTCCAAGTATTATAAAGTCTCACCTAAAAGAAGGGGTAGAAGAAAACAAAAATGAAAAAGAAGAGGGAGGAGGAGAGAAAGAGGAGAAGGAAGAATAAAAAAAAGGGAGTGAAAATATCTTTGGGATAAATAACCAACAGCATCTATCTACAGTTTTATAAAGACAATTTCAGTAGAGTGTAAGATTTAAAATTCTATTAAAGCAAACATGGAGAGAAATTAGATGAGGAAATAAAGACAGTACACACAAACTATATTTTAAGGGATATTGATGTAAATGGAAAAAAGATATATCCCATAGTTTCCAGAGAAGAATATAGGGTCAAAGGAGTTTGAGTTAGTTTTAATTTTATTTTTAAGATAGGTGATATTGTGGC
Organism: Pongo abelii; assembly: GCF_028885655.2. Taxonomy (NCBI): domain Eukaryota; kingdom Metazoa; phylum Chordata; class Mammalia; order Primates; family Hominidae; genus Pongo; species Pongo abelii. The sequence goes on along the minus strand of NC_071992.2, from coordinate 135,011,224 downwards.
ATATTTCTGGGCCAATATGAATAATCCTGAAAAGGGAAAGAAAATGATGTAGGAAATGTGAATATTACAGGATCCAACTCCTAGTGAAAATGAGATAGAAAGGATGTAAGTTACTGATAAAGAGTTTTCTCTTTGCAACAGAAGTATCTACAACCTTTTAATAGAAGGGGTAAGTCAGTAGCTGAATACAAATGCTGAAAGATTGAATGAATTGTTAGCAGGAAAAAATGATAGTTCTTATGCAATTATATTTCTTTTCTTTCTAAAGTGAGCTTCAGTGTTATGAAAAGAGAGTAGGCAGATAGAGATGTTTGAAATTTGGGGAGACAGGAGAATGTGTGAGAATCTCAGAGAGAATGGAAGTGCATTTTCTTGAGAAATATTATGAGGAAGCCTAGTATCATTGAGATTTTTAGCAATATTTTTACCATTGTAGCATTGGCACAGAAGAAGTGGATAATTTGGTTGGGTGAGTTTCGGGTTTTGCCAGATAAATAGTATAATGGAGGGAAGATGAAGAAAAGGAGTTAAGGGTGCTTTTAAAAGAGTGTTACAGTACTAGCCCATGAAAATTTTAGGCTGCATAGGAGAAAGAGATGTAAGAACTGAACAGAGGTGACAGATGGTGAAAAGGAGTCAGGTCAATGGGTTTAAAGTTTGAATGAGGTCAAAGAATGTTTGTTTGGGGAATATAAAAGGAAGTCACTAAAAAATTGAAGGGGTGCAGAAGATGGTCAGAGAAGAGGGTTGGAATTAAAATGTTGAAGGTGCTATAACTATTGATGATGACAAAATGGCTGAACTAGAATGCAGAAAAAGATAGTTGAAGCTAAAAATAGTTGGGACACCAGGAAGTGGGATGGACTATTCACTTCTTGGATTCATCACTTATTTGCTGTTAACCTTGGATAAAGTAGTTCACATCTATAGTTCTTGGTTTCTTCATCTTAAAAAGGAGGATAATAATATAAACCAATTCATAGGGTTGTTGTGAAATCTAAAAATGTTCATTATGTAAAATGATTTCGACAGTGCCTAGCATATCGTAAGCATTCAGTAAGTGTTCCCAGTTAGTACTATTTGCATTTATATCATGTATTTATTACTTTATTTTAAATGGTGAAGTTACTGAATATGTTAAGTATTCACTCTATAACAGGAACTGTTCTAAGCACTTATCTTTTTTTAAAATCTCATTTAATTATCACAGTGTCCTTACAGGTAGGTAATATTGTTATACCCATTTCGTAATTTAAGCGACAGAGCATAGCTAGTAAGTGACACAGACATGCTTTTAATCAAATCAGTCTGCTTCCAGATTCTCTGTCCTGAAGCACCATCCTATGCAATGATTGACAGTGGCATAGGTGAATCCAGGTGATGAGAACACAATGAATGAGGAGAAGACATTTGGAGGGGGAGATATGAAAACAACAAGGAAGGGTAATGGATAATGAAGTCTATGACATGCACATCAAAGAATCTGGGGTTTTGAGGGAGGAAGGAAAAGAGACAGCCTGAAAGTGACAGTGGGGAACAAGGCTTACAACACACAGAAGCATTGCAAGTATTTCCGACCAAAGGACAATGTGAAAAAATAGCTTCAAATTTGGTCATCTAGTGAACTTGGCAGTTCCTTAGGATTCTGTCCTTGTCATTGTATTTTTATCCCAGGGAGAGAAAGTTCTTGTGAAATTCTTGTCCTCTACCCAATCTTGCTAAGAATCATACTCAGTTTAGGGTCAAAGCTATAAGGTTAATCAATCAGTAACCAAGATGATTTTTTTTTTAGTGGCTCTCAGACCAGTTCCCACATGAAAGCATTGTTTTAAAAACAAAGCAAATTCTCAAATGTGGGGACTTTTCTGGTACGTGAGATATTGCAAATAGTGTAATTATATACAATGTTCCTAATTCCATTTACTTACATGACAGGTTCAAAAATCAATCAATCAATAAACCAATCAAATGCTTTTCATAACCAAGTAGTTATAGATGAGGGATTCGCAAAATGCAGCCAATGAACTAAATTCACTCTGTCACCTATATTTACATGGCCTGAGAGCTAAGAGTTACTTTTACAGCTATAAATGGGAGAAAAGTTAAATGACTAATAGTATTGCATGACATGCAAAACTTATATAAAATTTAAATTCCAAATGAAATAACTAAAATCTCATTACAAATCAGCATTAACAGATAACATTTGCAAAAACATTTTTGATCAGTTTAAACCCAGATTAAATAAAATGTTTTCCTCCCAAAGAGTTCCATTCTTATCTTCCTGTTACAGAAATGTGTATGTGATTATTATTATATTTTGAAAATTCCATCAATAAAAATCGTTTTTTGCTATATATTTGCTACATAATCACCTACATAATATTCTCGATTTTGTCTTTTATCCTGAGGTGCTTAAGATATTTGATATCTGGACTCTTACAGAAAAATTTTGCTGATTTTTGGTCATAAATAATGAGTAGACAAAGTTTGTATTAGTGTAGGTATTATCATGTGAATATTGTGAATGTGATACGTGGGTGTCTGTGTATAAATGTAGCCATTTGATCACATATCATTCCACTCACAGACATTTATTGAGCACCTATTCTATGCCAGAAACTGTCCTGGATGCTGAGAATACAAAGTTGAAAATAGGTAGTCATTGCTTTTAAGAAAACCAGTCTTATTATTTTATTGTGGTGGTAATTTTGATAAAATTTAAGAAGAACAAAGAATTTCTACAAAATTTTCTTTTAAATGAATATGCTCTCTTCTTTCTCCAACTCAATTGCCAGCTATTATTGGTTACTGAATTTTATTATTTTATAAAACATTTGATGAATTCACTGGTTTTCAGTCTCAGCTAGAAAATTGAAGTGGGCAAACAGGACATCTCTCCCGACTTTTAACTCCATTGGAGTAAGGTTCTTGTGACCTCTCTCTCCTATGCTTACCCCCTATTATGTCATTTGATTTTTTTTGGTGGGGGGGGTTCCTGGCATGTTACTTGGATAAAGTCATCCAAGGTCTGTGTCTCCGCCAAGCTGAACTGAGCATTGTCAGTTATCATAGCAATTGTGTTGCTCATCAGCAGAATTGAGACCCAAAGCCATTTCCATAGTTTTCAGTAGCTAACTCTTATCTTTTGCTTTCTAAATTGTCTCTGACATCAATTGCCCTGCAGGATTTCAGTGTGGGTTTAGGGGATTGAACAGCCAATGAATTCAGGCTGTTCTTATAGCATGCAATCATAACTTGTGTTTAGCTTTCATAACAGAATCTTATCCAAAACCGTCTCAAAGATGCCAAAACCAATCTGAAACCACTTCCTAGGTCCATTGCATAACAAGTGGATATGCTCTTCCCACCACATGATGAAGGGCACTAGGCAGCTAGATATCTGATCATACGAATGGTGAATGTATTTGTCTCGCTGTTAAATTTAAGCTACAAAACTTGCAAGATTTCTGGTTCCACATTGTTTATTGAACATTTTTCTATTCACATTCATGGCTATTTCTTCTTTAATGCCTCAGAAGAGTCTATTGCTATCTCTTTTCCCTCACATCCTAGAGTGAGTCTAATTCATTAGCCCTCACTTTTAAATCCACTGCTTAAAGTACAGTGTTATTCACTGGGACTGTTCTATCATAGTTTAAAGTTAGCGTTAGTAAGATTTTGCCATTTTTCTAAGTGTTTGCTGCTTCCAGGGCCTAATACTTATACATGTAAATGCAGGCATAGCCAGAAGGTGGAGTATTCAGTTCTTCAGAAATTAAGGGGTCTCATTTTTATGTTGAATCTGGACTTTGACCCTCAGATACCCTTGATCAACTTAACCAATGATTTTCCCTACCTAAGCACATTAGAAAAAAAGATAGAAAGAGGATAGAACACAAAAATCCCGTGAATTTCCTAAAGCCAGAGTTCCCAGCCCTTGCAGTATTGCCATTTACTTCCAGTTTCTGTTTGATACAGTCAGGCACCTGAGGCCTCTAAATGGATCCAATCTAGTTAATGATCAGATCCAGCACAATCATGGACCCAGTCCAATTTCTGTCATGACTGCTGAACCCAGTTTAGATCCAAAATTTCCTCAAACTTGGAAAGCTCAAAATACAAATCCATGCAGCTTTGGAATCAGAGAACTTACCCATGATTCTCAGGTGCTACCAGAGAGCAGTGGACACAGTGGGCCTGGCAGGCATCTCACTTGGTGCTCCTGGGGGCTGCTGGGAGTCTACTGCAAATCCCACTCTGACATCTTCTGCAAGAAGGAAAACATTAGACAAATTAACGTTAACAGAGTTTAATTGAGAAAAGAACAATTCAAGAATCAGGCAGCTGCCAGAATCAGAGATGCAGGAGCTGCCACAATAGGAATTTCAGGGAAGGTCAAGGGCCTGGGAAATTTCCTTAGGTGGTGGTGATAGATGTCTTTTAGTTTACCTCCCAAATGAAGGCAATTTTCTAAGAATTTATTTTAGAAGGTTTTAGTGCCATTAGAAGTAAGTCTCCTACTCAATTTGCCTGGTTCTAAAACCAGCTTTTTCCAATTGTATAAGCAAATAAATTATTTTAGGCATTTCAAAAGACCCCCTGAGGGAAATATATATATATATATATTTATATATATAATATATAATATATAATATAATATAATATATTATATTATTATATTTTTATATATATATAAAATATATATAACTTTTGTAGGTATAGGATATTTGGGAATTCAGGCTTTTACCTACTACCCACAGATCAAGAAATAGGAGAGAAAGAAAAATGAGTATTTAAGGGTTGCTTTGACAGAAATAAAAGAACCAAGGGACACAAAGATTTTTAACATATAAAAAGCTTTTTTATTTCCCAAGTGTCCTGTTTCCCTAGCTCTGTCAAACACTATTGAACTTATCTGCCCGGGAAATAGCAGGGCTATGGGAATTCTTATTTGGTTCAGCAGTCACCTGTTACCCCAAATGTCTTCTGTGGTAGCAATGTTGATTCTCTCTGAATCCTGCATCCATGAAAAAGAAGTGCCCATTCTTTTCCTTTTATTTTACAAATACACAAAGCTGGGAGGTTGTGCTGTAGCCAGAGCACATTGTACAAAGAGGAGAGTTTGGCAATGCTGGAATAGGAAGGAATAAAATAACAAAATTAAGGCTGAAGGGGAAAGAAATTGGAGAAAAAAAGTGAGAGAAAAATTAAGTGTGCAGGGAGGGTGAGGGTCACATCTAAACCTAATGGCCAGAGACCAGACTATGCAAATTCTTCCAGGCAGCTCCACACTCTGCTCCACCCAAGCACCCAGCCAATGAAAACACATTTCTTCAATTGATTTTTCATGGTCTCTAAAACTGCCAGCATTATCTAAATTCTTTAATGGTATAAAAAAGAGACATTTTAACTTAATGAAATAAATTTGATGCCATTTTGATAAGAAAGTAATATATGAAGTGATTAATAAATTTGGGAGTTTGAGTTAAGCCCTATCTATACCCACTACCATCAAAATAACAGGCTTCAATCAATTCCATTTAGTGCATTCCATGTTTCTGGGAAGACATCACCATGCCCTCACCTTCGACATAATCCTTAGAGCAATTCAAGACTCCTCTATCTCTTTCACCATCTCCCCAAGCTTTGGCATAAGAAATTACCAATACAGGCAATGTCTGTTTCCTAAATATCTCTCAAATCTGTCCTCTCCTCTCTATCCACACTACCACTACTTCACCCTAGGCCATCCAATTCCTTATCTGGATTTCTGATATGAACTAAGTGGTCTTGTCTCCTGACTATGCTTTAAAGAGACAATTTGCTAACCTGCAAATCTGTTCTCATCATCTTCTTGAATATCTTTCTTTGGGGTCTCCCACAGCCCTCGGAACAAGGCTTACACATATCCCTATCCTTACAGGATGCTTCCTTAATGGCCTTTCCAGAACAATCCTCTGTCTTTAGGGGCTATCCATGCTATGCCATAGTGACATTTCTTCCAACGTTTTATGCTGTCTCATGCCGTTGGAGCTTTGTTGTGATACTGGATATTCTTGCCTATTTGTCTCATGAAACTGTGTGTTCCATAAGTGTAGAGACCATGTCTTATTTGTTGTTGTAGCCATGGCACCTGGCATAGTGTTTGGCACATGGTAGAATGAGGCAAAAAACTGGTAACTTTTAAAACAAATTGACAATTTTAAAAGGAAGGAGTGTTTGTGAGCTGGATACAGGTAACACAGTCATGGCTGTGAAGCTATCCCTGACTGTCCTAAGAAAACACAACGGTCCTGAAAGTTTGGGCCAATGGGAGAAGGCTAATGTGGCTGATGGTCACCAGAAAAAAGAAAAAAAATAAACGCTTAAAAGCAAACTGTCACTCCTCTCTCCGGTCCGTATCTCCAAGATGACAAAGAAAAGAAGGAACAACAGTCATGTCAAAAAGGGCCGTGGCCACGTGCAGCCTATTCGCTGCACTAACTGTGCCCAATGCATGCCCAAGGACAAGGCCATTAAGAAATTCGTCATTCGAAACATAGTGGAGGCCGCAGCAGTCAGAGACATTTCTGAAGCGAGCGTCTTCGATGCCTATGTGCTTCCCAAGCTGTATGTGAAGCTACATTATTGTGTGAGTTGTGCAATTCACAGCAAAGTAGCCAGGAATCGATCTCATGAAGCCCGCAAGGACCGAACACCCCCACCTCAATTTAGACCTGCGGGTGCTGCCCCACGTCCCCCACCAAAGCCCATGTAAGGAGCTGAGTTCTTAAAGACTGGAGACAGACTATTCTCTGGAGAAAAATAAAATGGAAATTGTACTTAAAAAAAAAAGCAAACTGTCTACTGCATAATTTTGCAGAGGGCTGGCCCTGTTGTAAGGGATGGCTCAAAAGGAAATTACTGCCCGACACAGGAGGAAAGAATACCAATTATTTTTCTCTTAAGCAGGGCCAGGCCAACTCAACAGAAAACCAGAGAGGATGGGCAATGCATTCCTGGAAGGAAGCTACTGGTGCTAGTGCCATCAGCCTGGTTGACGAAAGAGACATGATCTAGGAGCCACCCAGCTGAAAGCTGGTACACCACAGACAGACATCCTTCTTGGAAACGACCTCTGGCAATTAGGAATTCAAGCTTAGCCTCAACTTCTCAGATGAAGCCTTCTAATTTTCCTTTTCCCTCCCATGTGTTTCTTCCAGGAAACCTGCCTTGTCCTCTGTGGTAGTTGTGAAAGATCAAATGTGCCTTTTACCAAAAAGGCAGGACTTTCATCTCCTCCCAACTCCTTTGTGTGTATCCACATGGGATGGCTCATTCAGGGACACTCCTAGGACCTGACATCGAGCCACCTCCACTCTATGCCTATGAGTGTTTGTGTGGAATGAGAGTACACGAAGTCAAGGTGGAAGACCAGACCCACTAGTCTAAGACAGTAAATGATTATAGAATAATGTGACCATGAAAACCACCACTTTGAATAGAATTTGTCTGTGATATATTTGGAGCCCAGACAAGTTTTGCATGCTTTTGTGCCACTTCTTCATGATGTTACTCATGCTAACAACTAACTTTAACCAAAACTTTACCAGGAGAATAAGGCAAAATCAGGAAAAAAAAAAAAAAATGGCCTTCCCAATTAATTGCAAATTAAAAAATAGTCATTGAAATGGGAGAAAGAGATCTGACTCCACTTTGGTACCCAATCTCTTCTTCCAATATTCCAATAAAGTTTCCAAATTTATCCAGACATTCTCCACCCGCTTCCCATGGACACAATGTGTATCTTTCCAGTGGGTTTCTTCTACATGCCTGCCTCCTCCATTCTGCCCAGTTGTACCAGTGCTTATAACCATTACAGCATAGAATCATTCCTCTTCCACTTCTTTCTCCCCCATCATCTACCTTCCTTCTGGAAGGTAGGGATTTGTCTCCATCATCTCAACTTGTCATCATTAGGTCATTCTTTCCTTCTAAACACCACTTCCTGTGCCTCACTTCTGGACTGCCACCATGGCCAGGGATCATGGTCTAATTCAGCACATAAAAAGCAATTCATAAGTATTGGTTGATTATCTAATTTGGCTGATTTCATGTACTTGAATACAAAACTTGGGACATGGCAATATGTTATGTGTTGAAACTGTGTGCTCCATAAGTGTAAAGACCATGTCTTATTTATTGCTGTAGCCATGGCACCTGACATAGTGTTTGGCACACAGTAGAAGGAGGCAAAAGACTAGTAACTTTTAAAGCAAATTGACCATTTTAAAAGAATGGAGTGTTTGTGGGCTAGCTACAAAGATTACAGTCATGACTGTGAAGCTATCCCTGACAGTCCTAAGAAAACATGATGGCCCTGAATGAATATGAAACATGTCCAAAGTTTTGTCTTCAGGTACACGGTTGCTCCTTTCTGAAACCTTCATTTTCTCTTGCAGATGGGGGATTTTGTCTACCCGTGAGAGTTTGATAAAATGTCAACCCATGAGAGGGCTACGAAAGTACAGATGTTGTAAACCCTGAACATAATTTTGAGTTTGGGGAAGCAGTGACAATGTGGTCTAAGTGATTCTTCACTCAAGATGCTCACAGAAAAATATTCACAAAGCTCAATCAGTAGCCCAATGAGGCAAGAAAATCAGGGTAATTCTGGAAATAGAGAGACCATAGGTTATATACAGAACAGCTATTGACAGATGATGTACTGTGTTTTATAAATCACAGGGTTTCTAGCCCACAGAACAACTCGATTTCTTTGACTAACCCACAGTATTTTTAGCCATTGCACTGACAAGTTCCATGTCTGAATAATATTCCTCTTTTGCTTGCTCAATTCTTGTGTCTTCTTTCCTTCCTGCTGTGAAATGCTGTGTCTACTGTGTCTTGCTAAATCGCTACCATATTTACTTGTGTTTTTTCTGCCAATATGCTCAAAACCTGTTTTGTCCCCATTTGGGGGAAAAATATAACTTGAAAAAAGCAAAAAGAAAATTGTGTCTCTTATATGAATAGATATATTCCACTGTATTTTCTACCTCATTTTGAGCCCTTCCTGGTTACCAGGCATCATTAAGCAATTAACACATATTATCACATTTAACATTCACCACATTCGCAGTTTAGGTACCTGTTACTACCTTCAGTTTAATTTATGAGGAAATGGGCGCAGAGAAACTTTACCAATGTCACTTGCTAGTATATTGTAAAGCCAGAATTTGAGCCTAGGTCAGTTCAAACTTTTAACTCGTTGCTACTAATCTTCTGTGACTTTGAAGTCTGGATCTTCATTTCCCATTGCTCCCTCCAATTCTGGCCATGTTCATCAATTTCAAAAGAATTCTTGTCTAATGAAATTGTGTGTCACATAAGAGCACACAAATCATAATATAACTAAGACTGAAAGAATTTAAATGACTTAATGTAAGATGTTAAAGCTATTTTGTGCCATCTTAAATCAAAACTAAGTTTTTCCTGTCCTTCTGTTGTTCTTTTATCCTTCTTACCACACTGTGACCCTTATGTTTCCTATTTTTTTAAGAAACAGAGTCTTCCTCTGTTGCCCAGGCTAGAGTGTAGTAGTGCAGTCATAGCTCACTGCAGCCTCAAACTGCAAAGCTCAAGCAATGCTCTTGCCTCAGTCTCCTGAGTAACTGGGACTATAGGCAAGCACCACCACATCTGGCTATTTTTTTAATTTAATTTAATTTTTTTTTTTAGAGATGGGGTCTTACTATGTTGCCCATCCTAGCCTCTTGGTCTCATGCAATCCACCCGCCTCAGCCTCCTGAAGTGCTGGAATTACAGGCGAGAGCCACTGTACCCAGCCTTATTTTTTCTATGAATTTTTGGTGAGCAGTATTTCTTTTCCTTCACAGAAGCAGCCCTATTCTGGCAAAGAAGAATGAAACATCTCAGAGGCAGAGATCCAAATACACTTGACCTTTGAACAATGCAGCAGGTTAGGGATGTCAACCCCTTGAGCAGTTGAAAATCCATATATAACTTTTGACTCCCCAAAAACTTAACTAATAATAGCCTAGTGTTGACTGGTAGCCTTACTGATAACATAAACAGTTTGATTAACACATATTCTATGTTATATGTATTATATACTCTGTATCATTCGAAGCCATAATGCACACACCAGATAAATAAAACTTTTTGATTCTTAAGACATCTTGGTTATGAAGGATGATTATGTAAATGCAAGATGTGAATTTATACTTTCTCACTTTATAAGTTGCCCATAGGAATTCACTTGGTTGGTGGATGAGACTAAATACAAGCAAGCCAATGCCAGGCAAACTTCAAATTGGGCCTCTTTGTTTTGGATGGCCTCCCACGCCCCTTTATCTTTCTCCTGTCTCCTGGAATTCATCTTCTTCCCGACTCATCTATCACCTGTCTATAGTTTCTCACTGATTTGGCTGCCCGAGCACAAACAGTACCAACTTCCCTTTCCTCTACCCCTGTTATCCTCTCTCTTCTTCCTTTCCATGAATTCTCATTCCCTAAGCTGGATGATCTCACTTAAGCTTTTGAGGTTTTGAGATCTCTATTATTCTTTTCCATTCTTTCCCCTGTCCTTTGCTGAGAGCTGCCATGACCTTCCAATACCTTCTTCAGTCCACCCCCTAAAGAAGAATTCCACCAGAACAGAGCCTTGCTGTAAACTGGGAACCTTTCCAATGCCCCTTTTCCATTACTACTGCCCTATCAACATTTAAACTATCTGAATACTCTTCCTTCAAGTCTTGTGCTTTTGGGTGGTTAATGAGCACTAAAATTACTAAACTAATCCCTGCAAATGTGAGCTTCCTAATACTTCACCTCATAGTAATCAAATTCAAAAGCCCTTGTGTATAGAAGAGCCTCTCTAGGAGTGGCTGCATTTAAAGACAGCAAGTAGGTTCCTCAAATCTCCTAATAGAAACCAATTACTGCTGGCTTCCTTGACCTCCAAAGTTAAGTTTATTCCTCCAACTCTAGATAATTAGCATTTCATTTCTCATTGTGTCCCTTAAATTACTTGTTTCAAATAGATGGTTTATAATTTCATTAGATGGTAGTAAAAGCTCTATATTTCCTATTACTTATAGGGTTTATTTTTAATTTAAAAAGAAATGCAAGCTTGTTTTAATAATTAAGTATAAGAATACTGAAGAAAAGGTTAACAATCTCACTCTACCCCAGTTCTACTCCATCAACTCTGATTAACCAATGTTAACAATTTGGTATGTATTCTTCTACCTCGTTCTCTATGATCCAAAAAATTATACCCAAAATAAGTACATATGCTCACACAAAGATATACACATGTGTAAATAAAGTATATTATTGTACTTCAAACATGGGATCATTTTATACCTATGAATCTTTTGCTTGATTTGTTCTTAATAACATATCATGGATATCTCTCTGATCATTATATTCTATATTATAGAGTTCTATAGTTACATCAAGCTTCTCTCTAATAAGAGATATTCAGGCTGTTTCTAGTGCCACTATAAATAACAATACAGGAAATATCACTGAGTATAGCTTTGCATTTAACGGCTTTCCAAACTGTAGGATGTATTTCCAAAATTGGGATTGCCCAGGCCAAAGAAAATGTACATTTCCTAAAGAAGTTTGGTTAGAGTAATTCCCTCTCTCATTAACAACATCTCAAAGTGTCCATATCCTTAGCATATTTATAATATGATTTTTAAAACTGCAAACATATTATTTGTTATAAGCATACAAATGGGGTATGTTTGTGTGTATGGGGGCTTATGTCTACTACAGAGAGACCCTTAAAACTAGGGGCCTGAGGTGGAAGGAATGAAAACAGTTACTTGAGGGCCACCTTTAAAGATGTATACTAAGATTTTTGTATGTGTTAAACCTGGTTGAAAACACTGACAACGACCCTTCTGGGAGCATAAAGATAGAGGTAGACATTTTAGGAAACATGAATGCAGCCTTTAGAATGGGTATGGAAAGAGGGAGAATGTTGTTATTAGTAGCAAATTGCAAAACAAGCAAATTGCTCTAATTTAATGTCTGTATATGGATAATTTGGCCAGTTTCTTTATTTTTCCTACCCATTGTCAATCTGTATAGCCACTTGTTCCCTGGAGTAGCTCAGAGTACACATGAGAGGCAGTAGAGTGTATAGTTAATAACAATGATGGAAGTAGTAACAGGAGTTAATATTGATTGAGTGCTTGCAATGAACCACATGTTCTTCCACGTGCTAAGTCCAATTCCCTTGATATCGCCATGCACTGCACCACCAACATGCACAAACTTCTTATATTCCTAGAATGTCCAGTCGGTCCTAGCCACATACATGCATTGATGGGATGCCCTGTTAGGAATTATATTTGAATTTGGCCCCTACTGCCCACATCCTCATCTTTCTGCTCCCTTTCTCTTCTCATTCCCCGGCTTCTCACCCACAGTGCTCCATAGAAACTGTTAAGGTGAAAGTCACCAGGTGACCTCTATATGGCCAAATCTAATGAACACTGTCTTCAGTTTTCTCTCCTTTGACATTTGGCCACTGTAAGTCTTCATGAATGCAACTCTCACGTGTTTCATCATGCATATTAACCCTCTTGCCCGGCTTTCCTTCATTCCTCCTTTCTTCTTCTCTATTATCCCCTTAAAGGCTGGTCTTCTCCAGGATACGAAATTTGAATCCTTTACCCGTCTATGGAAAACCCAGTCCATATCCATGAAATCAAATACAACATATAGGCTGCCAATACACAAAGCTAAAACTCCAGGCCTGAATCCTTTCTGATAACCATATCTTTATCTCCAACTACCTAGCAGAAGGACCAGATATAGCTATCTATGATTAAAATAAAATTTACTTTTTTCCTTTAAACAAGCCTATTTTTCCTTCATACTCTGTGTATCATGACTATCCAGCTACTACTCATCTTACAAATCTAAAAACATCATCCTAAATATCTCCTTCTCTCTCAACTCCCAATAATAGCAGTTATTTATTGGATTTTGATGTGGGGCCATATTATTTTTATACTTTGATTCATTTCATTAAAAAGTGTCCCACAAATTAGTGGCTATAATTCCCACTTCACAGGGGATAAAGCTGAGTCTCAGAGATACTCAATAACTTGACCCAAGTCAGACAGATGGTACAAGGCGGTATGGGATTGAAATGAAATTCGATCTGACCTAAAACTCCTTGTATTTTCAACTACACTGTGTGACTGCTCACCCAGTACTGATAGTAATTATAATAACCAATAGTAAATATAATAACCAATAATAACTGGATTGAATGACTATGTTTGAAACACCAGATACTGAGAAATTTTCACAAATTAACTCGTTTAATGCACACAGAAGCTCTATGATTTAGGTACTACAATCCCAGTTTACAAATGAGAAAACTGAGATTCAGAGAATTTAAAACTTGCCTTTTATGAATAACCCAACTAGTAAGCTATAAAGTTGTAGTTCCAGGACTCAAAATCAAACTCTCTAAGCTTCTGGGACCTTCCTCTCCAAAAAGCACTTTAATCTGCCTCTCTGTCTTCAGCACCACTGCTAGTACCCTGGTTCAAACTCTCATCATTTCCCTCTGCCTTTTGTCTCCTACTCTATTCCCATTGAACCTACTGCATTTCATACACAGCTGCATCATTAGCACATAAGACATGATTTCCTAACTCTTAACTTCTCAGGGACTTCATGAGGTTAGGTATTTCATCTTATTCATCTCTGTTTCCATCCAAACATTGATACATTTTAGATAAATGGACAGACAGGTGTGTATCCTCCCCAACCATCAGGGTGGCTTATTTGTGAACAAATCTCTAAGGTTTCATCCCCAGCCACCATGCGCAGAGAGATAAACAGATTGAAAAAAAGGAAAAGTAAATCAGTACATTGACACTACCACAGACAGGTTAGTAATTGTATTCCTCACTTGACTTTCTCTACTAGGTCATTAGCAAGACAATTTACAAGGAAAACAAAGATAGTAAGTCCAATTTTTAAATTATTTTTCTTTCTAAAGTTGGGTCTCACTTTGTTGCCCAGGTTGGTCTTGAAATCCTGGCCTCAAGCAATCCTCCCGCAATGGCTTCCCAAAGCTTTGGGATTACAGGTGTAAGCACTGCACCCAGCCAAGTCAAATGGAATTCAGGCTTATTTTTTATTTGTTTCTGTTGATTTAAAAAAAATAAGGATTTCCAAGTGAATAAGAACATGGAAAGTATATATTTCTTTACTTTATGATCATACCTAAATTGACATCTTAGCACTAAGTCTAATGAAATTATCCCCATCTTTAAAACTTGAACCATAAAATATCACATAGTGTGGATAGGATCATGTTATATGGTTGTAATAGCGTGGTTTTTTTTTGGGGGGAGCAGGGCACAGATTTCCAGAGATGTCAACTTCCTGTAAATTAGCATACTGGTGGGAATTTCAAATAAGTTTTCAAATTTTATAAGAAATCGGCTAATATCTACCCAAACACCCAAATTTATAGCCACAAAATAATTGACTCCTTTGAAGAAGACATTTTTCCCTTCCCACAGATATATCACTGAACAACCCTGGACATGGTGAGTCTAGAGATCCAAAGAGTAAAAGGAAGCAAGCCCTGGGCTTCTTCTCAATATGCCAGGAAAGAAACAGCAGCAGGACTTTAAGAACACTGGAAATTGGTAGGACAATGACCTGTTTATAAAACTCAATTTATTCTTAAAGAAACACTTGATTCTATTCCTCTTGATATCTCAAACTTTGCTAACTTCTAAAGATGGCCATTCAAAAAGAGCACGTCTAGTCATTCGCTTTGTGTGGAAAAACATTTTTTACTCTACTTCAGATAAAGATGGAGCACCTTATCTATGAACAAACCACTAAAGTTTTATTCCTGGCCAATTTTTTTTCTTTCAGTGAAAAAAGAATACAGAAAAGAATACAGAAAAGTTAAATCCAACTGTTCTCTCTTAAAATAGGTAAGGCATTTTGATCCTCATTATCTATATCTGAAATGAAAACTGACTTTTACTTTTAAGCTATCTTTCTCCAAGTTGCTGAAAACCTTTTAGATAGCATCTACTTCACTATGTCAGAACTTTTAAAAGACAAAGGGATAGACCTGGGATTGAAGTGGTTTCAAATCCATGGCTTATACTGATGTGTCAATCCAGGAAAATTCAGAATGGCCAGTGTTTGAGGGTTGAGCCCTATCCATGAGGATCTGTGTCAATGAAATCTTTGGCCTAAGGGTCACTGGTGGAGCTTAGCTATGCCTTGGAAGCCGAAGGATTGGCATGCTGTGTAGCCATGTATAAAATAGTTTTTAAAAGTATTCTTTGTTTTAGAGGTTTGCTATTAATTCTGACATTAAAAAACCTCGTGAAATACCTTAAATAGAAACACAGCTATAAATGTGGAACTTGAAAAAGCTTTGTTCACCCAGCCTCTGATGCCTCAACTCTATGAACCAGAGGTCTCTTCTTCTCTATCCCTTTCTCTAACAATAATGACTGTGTCCTTTGACTGCCCATTGCCTAAAGTCTGCTCCCCAATATTCTGTCATCAACCAAGAGCTCTTCTACTTCTAGTCTTCCTGCCTCCCTGTCTTACTCAATTCAGGCTGCTATTACAAAAATATCATAAACTGAGTGGCTTAAACAACAGAAATTTATTTCACATGACTCTGGAGCCTGAGAAGTCCAAGATCAAGGCACCAGCAGATTCAGTGTCTGGGTCATAGATGCTGCCTTCTTACTATGCCTTGGTATGGTGAAAATGGTGAGGCAGTTCTCTGAGGCCTCTTTTTATAAGGGCACTGATCCTATTAATGAGGGCTCCATCCTCATTACCTACCTACCTCCCAAAAGTCTCATTTCCTACTACCATCATCTTGGGAGTTAGGATTTCAATATATGAATTTTCAGGGGACACAAACATTCAGATCATAGCACTCCCCAAATTACTGTTTTCATAACACAGCAAATTGCATGTTTCACAAAAAAGCGAATATAAAGAAATATATCATTCCTCACAATACAATTAATGGCTCCTTATCACCTACAAAATAAAATCCAAGTCCATGAGCATGACTCTCCATGAACAAGTCAAAACCGTATGTATTAGTCTGTTCTCATGCTGCTAATAAAGACATACCAGAAACTGGATAATTTATAAAGGAAAGAATTTTAATTGACTCACAGTTCCACATGGCTGAGGAAGCCTCAGGAAATTTACAATGATGGCAGAAGGCACCTCTTCACAGGGCGGCAGGAGAGAGCTGATATCCGAGCAAAGGGGGAAGCCCTTTATAAAACCATAATATCTCAGGAGAACTAACTCACTATCACAAGAACAGTATGGGGAAAGCTGCCCCCATGATTCAATTATCTTCACCTGGCCCCTCCCACAACATGTGAGGATTATAGGAACTACAATTCAAGATAATATCTGGGTGAGGACACAGCCAAACCATATAATTCTGCCACTGGCCCCTCCAGAATCTCATGTCCTTACATTTCAAAACACAATCATGCCTTTCCAATAGTCTCTCAAAGTCTTAGCTCATTCCAGCATTAAACCAAAAGTCCAAGTCCAAAGTCTCATCTGAGACAAGGCAAGATCCTTTGCCTATGAGCCTGTAAAATCAAAAGCCAGTTAATTACTTCCCAGATAAAGTAGAGGTACAGGCATTGGGCAAATACATCCATTCCAAACGGAAGAAATTGGCCAAAATAAAGGGGCTACATGCCCCATGCAAGTCTGAAATCCAATAGGGCAGCCATTAAACATTAAGGTTCCAGAATGAATTCCTTTGACCCCATGTCTCACACCTAGGTCACACTGATGCAAGAGGTGGGTTCTCACAGCCTTGGGCAGCTCCATCCCTGTGACTTTGCAGAGTACAGCCACACTCCTGGCTGCTTTTACAAGCTGGCATTGAGTGTCTGCAGCTTTTCCAGGCATGTCATGCAAGCCATCAGCGTATCTACCATTCTGAGGTCTGAAGGATGCTGGCCTTTTTCTCCCAGCTCTACTAGGCCGTGCCCAGTGGGGACTCTGTGTGTGGGCTCCAACCCCACATTTCCCTTCTGCATTGCCCTAGCAGAGGTTCCCCATAAGGGCTCCACCTCTGCAGCACACCTCTGCCTAGACATTCAGCATGTCCTTACATTCTCTGAAATCTAGGCAGAAGTTGTCAAACCTCAATTCTTATCTTCTGCGTACCTGCAGGCCCAATACCACATGGAAGCTGCCAAAGCTTGGGGCTTGCACCCTCTGAAACAATGTCTTAAGCTATACCTCGGTCCCTTTTAGCCATAGCTAGAGCAGCTGGGATGCAGTCCCATGGCTGCACACAGCAAAGGGCCCTGGACCTGGCCCCAGAAACTAATTTCCCTCCTAGGCCTCCAAGCCTGTGGTGGGAGGAACTGCCTTGAAGGTCTCTGACATGGCCTGGAGGCGTTTTCTCTATTGTCTTGCTGATTAACATTCAGGTCCTCATTACTTATGCAAATTTCTGCAGCCTGCTTGAATTTCTTCCCAGAAAAATGGGTTTTTCTTTTCTATTGCATCTCCAGGTTGCAAATTTTCCAAACTTTCATGCTCTGCTTCTTCTTGAACACTTTGGCGCTTCAGTATTTCTTTGGCCAGATACCCCACATCATCTCTCCCAAGTTCAAAGTTCCACAGATCTCTATGGCAGAGGCAAAAAGCTACCAGTCTCTTTGCTAAAGCACAGCAAGAGTCACCTTTACTCCAGTACCTAACAAGTTCCTCATCTCCATCTGAGACCACCTCAGCCTGGACTTCATTATCCATATCAGTATCAGCATTTTGGTCAAAGCCATTCAACAAGTCTCTCGGAAGTTCGAAACTTTCCCACATCTTCCTGTCTTCTGAGCCCTCCAAGTGTCTAGGAAGCTCCATACTTTCCCACATTTTCCTGTGTTCTTCTGAGCCCTCCAAAATGTTCCAACCTCTGCGTGTCATCCAGTTCCAAAGTTACTTCCACATTTTTGGGGATCTTTATAGCAGGACCCCACTCTCTGCAGTACCAACTTACTGTATTAGTCTGTTCTCATGCTGCTATAAAGAACTGCCCAGGACTGGGTAATTTTTAAAGAAAAGAGGTTTAATTGACTCACATTTCTGCATGGCTAGGGAGGCCTCAGGACACTTACAATCAGGGTGGAAGGCAGCTCTTCACAGGGTGACAGGAGAGAGAATGAGAGCAAAGTGAAGGGAAAAGCCCCATATAAAACCATCAGATCTCATGAGAACTCACTCACTATCATGAGAACAGGAAGGGAGAAACCACCCCCATGATTCAGTATCTCCATTGGTCCCTCCCATGGCATGTGGGGATTATGGGAACTACAATGCAAGATGAGATTTGGGTGGGGACACAGTGAAACCATATCTCCGTGCTTAAAGAGAAATTTATATTCATACATTTAAAAAGAAAAAAATGCGAGAATCAAAGATCATATTATCCATTGAAGAAGTTAGATGTGCAAACTAAATGCTACACATGAAAAAAGGGAAAAAAATGAGATAGAAATTAATGGGAAAACATACAGTGAAGACAATGGACACACCAAAAGTTAGTTCTTTGTAAAGACTAATTAAACTGATGAGCCTCTAGTGAGACTAATCAAGAAAAAAGAGAGAAATGGCACAAATAACTACAATAGGGAGAAAAGGGGACAACCATTACTCTTTCAGACATATGAAATATAATGATGACATTATGCAGCTGCCAGTTAAATATAGGAAATGCAGTTAAATTTGAATTTCAGATAAACAATAAATAATTTTAGTCACAAATATTGTTTATCTGATATAGATCAGAATAATTTTATATTGTTAAAGATATTGAAACCATAATTAAAACTCTTTTCAAACCAAACTAAAAATATTCCAGGTCTAGAGGGAATCACTAAGAACTATATCAACCATTTTAAAAGAAAGCAAATTATTTCCAATTCATTTTATGCAACCAGCATAAACTTTATAATTGGCCAGACAGAACATTATAAGAAAAAAAATTCTGGCCAATTTCTCTTTTGAAGTAGTACAAAAGACATATGATCTATAAAGATTAAACAGCTCAACAAAGTTGGATTTATTCTAGGAATGAAAGGTTAATATTTTGGAATCAGTCAATGTTATTCACCACATTAACAAAATAAAGAAAAAATATTATTTAATCTTACATAGAAAAAAAGCGTGTGGTAAAATTCATGTTGACACAAGGATGTTCTGCCTATACTTTGTTCTGACAACAGTGAAGACAGTTGGTATACTGTGTGTGTTAAGTTGTTGCAAGTATGTATGTTGATTGAATTAGCAATTTCAGACTTGTTGCAGTTGAAAATAATTTCAAGTTGATAAAAGTGCCAAGTTAGAAATAGTTTAGCTGTGATGTGCCTAAATTATTTGGAGAACTATATTTACATTCCTAGAATCACAAAAATATGTTAAAATAAGAAGGGTTTGGTCAGAGTCAAACAGGGCAAGGGTCTCTAAAAGGGTGATCATATGTTTGCTGTACGAAACTAGCACCATGATTATAAATCTCTGCCTCATGTCAATAATATTATAAGGAAAAAGCCCCAAGCCAATGAAGTGAGCAGTAAATTGGGTGGAATAGACTGTACTCTCTGCCTAGTGGAGAGGTTTGAGAGAGGTAATGGAGAATTCACAAGTGTAAGCACACAGGACTTTAGTCTTGGGTTATACAAAAGAGAATTCAAGCCTGCATGCTCATTGTAGAAACCTGCCTGCACAGATAAACTAAACATGCTAACACTCTTGTTGGCATGCGTGCTGTTCCAAGTGGCCTCTGTTGCATGGAAGGAAACCTCAAAACTGGTAGGAAGCTCTGTCCCCTGGTATGGTGGTTTTTGCAGATTGGCTTGGGCTCCTGGCAATTGAGGCAGCCTTTTGGCTTCATTACTTTTGGTGGGACTTGAGCCCACCTAATGGGTTAGGATGAATAAACAGAAGACTCAACATATACATTTAGATTTAGAGAAAGTGGTTCTTTCTACATTATAAAGATCACATTGTATACTCAACTTTATATTTAAATATTTTAATTTAATTTTGTATTATGAAAATTATGTCCTTTGAGGCTAGAGTTCCTATCATAGTTTTCCCGATGCCTGGCACTCAGTGTTGAGTGAATAAAAACAAGTTCAACATTAAGAACAATATTAAAAGCCTGTATTTTATGAATATAAAGGTTTAAATGGGTAGGAGTCTTTCAAGGAGCATTGAGTAGAGCTGAATAGTATGAAGTTGAAGAGTATTGGGCAGGGGGAGGCAGCTTAAACTTGGATCTTTCTAAACAACATTCCCTGTTCAAAAAGCTTCCATGGCCCAACTCTGCCCATTGCAATGGTTTTCAACTTCTGTTCATCAGAACCCAGGAATTACAGAAAAGTAACTGAGGATTCCAGGAATGGCTGGGATGGGAAGGGAGGGGGGAAGTGTGTGTGAGTTAATGAAAAGATCAATGAAATGTTTCTGAATATTCATTCCTCCTCCAACCAGAACAGCAAAGTATTTATCAATTTTTATTGCATTAGTTTACAGAGAATATTTTATTTGGAAGAAAAAGGAGTTCGCTTGCTTGATATGAAAACCACTGACTGTTTAGTAGTACTCCATTACACAGTTGGTAACAAGGAAACTGCAGACACCATTTAACGAGCTATGGCAATGGCAGACAAATGCAAAGACAGTAGGTTGAACACAGATGGAGTGACAGAACTGGCTAGATGCTGCCTAATCCTGTTTCCTCCTCCTCCACACTCAGGAAGAATAGATTTTCCAGCCTTCTTTGCAGTTCAGCTAGTACCATATGGCTGGATCTGACCAACTGAATGTAAACAAGAGTGATGCATGCTATTTTCAGGCCAGTCCATAAAATATTTTGTCTGATCTTCAACATTTTCTCGTCTCTCATTTTCCCTTCTGTATGCGTTAGTTGTCACTTTGAAGTGACAACATGGCAGAGGCTCAAGATGGTGAGCCCTTGAGCTTTCTACTTGCAGACCACCACCCAGGATTGACATCCAATCAGGAGCTTCCATATTTGACTGTGCTGGGAAGCTACAAATTTTAATTGGGTTAAACCACTGAGATGTCAGAGTTTAATTGTTACTATAGAATAGCCTAGCTCAGTATGATCAATCAATATGGTGAAAAACTGGAATACTTTACCTAGCATAACTGGCATCTGGAGAATCATTTTAATATCCCCTTTTTTGATAGGAAAAGAGTATTTCATGTAACACATATCACAAGAAAACCTGGTCATATAATAGAAGCAGGGTAGTTTTTTTCTTTTATACAACTTAATTTATTTTTAAATAAAAATATAATGCCTGAATGTACTTTTAAATAAAAATAAAATAAGAATATAAAAAAGTAATAAATTAATTGTGTTAATTGCAATGCTGTGTTTTTTAAAGGGGAAAATATACCTAAATATTGGTCCATTATAATAGTAAACAATAAAATTGCAGTTTCTATTATTTTCTCCTTCTTTCTTTTTTTTTTTTTTTTTTGAGAGAGAGAGGGAGAGTATTACTCTATCATCCAGGCTGGAGTACAGAGTACAGTGGTACAATGCTTGCTCACTGCTGCAGCCTCAAAACCCTGGGCTCAAGCAATTCTGCCTCACCTCCCAAGGAGCTAGGACTACAGTCTGGTGCCACCATGTCTGAGTAATGTTTTAAATGTTTTGTGGTGATAGGGTCTCACTTTGTTGCCCAGGCTGGTTTCAAAGTACTGGCCTCAAGCAATCCTCCCACCTCGGCCTCCCAAAGTGCTGAGATTACAGGCGCAAGCCACTGTGTTAGTCTAGTTTCTGTTTTCCAGCCTTAACTATATACACATCTTTCAGAAATTTTGTCAAAATCAATTTTCTTCACATATTCATGTTCAATGGACAATAAATGCTTTTTTGTCCATCTATTCCCTGGTAGTTGATGAAAGAACATGTTTTATTAATTTTAATCTCATGAAATTTCTTACACATGAAACAGCAGAGATACAAACAGCTAAGAAAATTCTTAACCTAAGTCTAATCCTGGCAAAGTTTCATAAAAATTCCATCTCATAATAAATTCCAGAAATCACATACTTCCCATATCTCTGTTTTTTTGGTATCATTCTAGACCCTTTCAAATATTTGGACAGTCAAAAAAATTCCCCTAAAATACTTTCAACAGAAATTCATCATAAACTTCTATTACATCTAGTAAAAACTTCTCTAAGTTTTTCTTCTGCTTTAGAACTAATGTCCCGATCTTGGTGAAAATGATCAGGACATTCAGACATTGACTTCTGATTTCTTCTGACAATGTGAAAGTGGTATCTTTGTTATTTCTATGGGCAGTTTTTTCTGATCTGATTTTTTTCCCATGTAATGTCCAATTCCTTACATTTTTCGTAGTTGATAGCCTTTTCCACTATTTCTATGCACCCGTCTTCAAGCAACAAGCTTGAAGCTTGTTTCTGGTACATCATTAAACCATTTCTGGCTGTTTGCAAACATTTTTGTGTCTGGTTAACTTTGCCCACAACTTCAAACCAGAAACAAAATATAATTCAGAAAAGAAAAATTACTACAGCTATCTTTGTTTATCTCCAGTGCATTGTCTAAATACAGGAATATACAGTACCATGGGGGCTGAAAATATGAACTGTACCAGAATTAAGCTTGAAGGATTCTGAACCATAAGAAACTTCCTCTGGAAATGAATGTGGTAGCTGAGTCCACATGTGTGGGAGGCCAACTGCATAGCTGGGAGTTGTCACAATCAACTTCCACAGAGAACTCCATGTTTATTAAATAAGTGATTTAAATGTGCTAATTTGAAGCATGCATATATATTATTGAAACACAGCTGCAATCACAGTAAATGTTTGCAAATTAGACCAGAAAAAGATCTTTTCATTAATGGTATTTAAGAATTTCTGAGCATGGTGAAGATTTAAAAGCAGATTAAATTTTAGTCAATTTTATTGTGTATTTAAGTTATGTATGGGTAATGTACCCCCTCATTGTCTGCACCCCAAATGGACTGTTTCCACTGTCCAGACCTTGGCTGGAACACTGAGGACATATGTATCCAACCTCTACTCAAATATGGATGGATGATCATATAACTATCCAATTACTAGGATGGAAAATAAGCAAACCCTCAACCTTCAACAAACATAGAAAGGGCAATAGGAACAAGAAGCTGCGAATGCCTTTATGGTTTTTCATCACAGTTTTACAGATATCTCTGCAGATAGCAACTATCTGTAAATAGCTGCAGATAGTTATAGTTTGTGATAACCCATTGGTCATAAACTGTGTAATGACACAGTATTTCCAAACGAATTCTATATAGTAAGAATAAGAATTTCTACCAGATAGAAAAGAGACATTGCACATACAGTAGTGTCACACTTAAATCACTTATTTAATAAACACGGAGTTCTCTGTGGAAGTTAATTGTGACAACTCCCAGCTATGCAGTTGGCCTCCCACACATGTGGACTCAGCTACCACATTCATTTCCAGAGGAAGTTTCTTATGGTTCAGAATCCTTCAAGCTTGATTCCGGTGTAGTTCATAAGTGGCAATCATAAACTGTGTAATTCCACAATAGTCCTAGTTTCAATATTTTCCTGGGAAAAGAAACATTTTGAGAAATCCCTGACCTGTGTGGTCCATTTTCATGGTACTTAAGGCTTCTTTCTAACAATAGATTGTGGCCATTTTCCTTAAGCAAAGCTTTGTTTCCACAGCTTTGCCGGTCTCAAAAGACCAACTCAAATATAGAGAAAAAATATGTCTTTTGCTCAGGTACAGAAACCACATTGTAGGTCAACAAATAGGAATGTCCTCTTGATAACCATTTAACCCTACACCTATCCCAAAGTCAGCACATCTTCAACTAAAAGCAGAGCAACCACGTAACTAGTGGGAAGGAGAGAGTAACCAAAACCATCAGGATCATGGTGGAAGAAACTCATAAATGCATGATGAGGTAGAAGCTGGGATGACCACAGTACATCAATGTCTCCTTTCCATCTGGGGGAAATCCTTATTCCTACTATCAAGAATTTCTTGGAAATACTGTGTTACCTCTATGGGAGAAAGAAGAGCTCTTCTAAGATTTCTAATTTCACCTTGGAGTTTCTTCTGTTTTTCCTCTACCACACTCAGCCACCCCAGACTCAGTTAATCCTCCTGAAAATAAAATACTTTTGCAGTTAGTCGTTTCCAGTCTTATTTTCTCAGCCATTCTGTTTTCATGCCAGCTCCCTGACTATGATTATATTGATCCATGTATCAGTGAAACAAAGCCAAGCATAAGCTCAAGACCTTGGGTTGTCCACCTCATAGCTCATTTTGACAGACTTAGCTAAAGGTTTGGGTTTTTTTGTTTGTTTGTTTGTTTTTCCCTCAGTTTTGTTTCCTTTTTCAACTAAGAATATCTTCAAGTTTAGGGACAAATTTATAGACTTATGTAGTGAGTTCTCTGGAATTCATCTCCGTGCTAGTGACCCCTCCTGCCATGGCACAGAGCACATCAGACCCTTCCTCTGTGAAAAGGACAGATTCCTGGTGTTCTCAAGCTTAGCTGACTGCCACAGCATGGTGTGGTGTGACTGCCATCTGCTGGCGTGGGGCTGACATTACAGGATGGTCACCATGCACTCCCTGATAAAATAATCAAGAAGTACTTGTTTGGAAAACAAAAGCTTTCTCTGGAGAAATGAAGAAAAAGTTTTGTTATAAACCTTGTCCATCTTCAACACCAAATATATATATATATATATTTTACTCTGGAAAAGCTAAATAAAAATAGAAAATTGGTTTATGGCAGACTTCCAAGTGTTCAACACAGTGAGGAAATGGGATTATCAGCTACTACCCTTATGACTACAGCAGAACCCAGTATCATGAACTGAGAAACCAAACCTCACTGACTCCGGCAACAGGTTCCTACCTTGTGAAGCCACTTGTGTGTGGACACTAACACCAATGACAGGTTGAGGGATCTTCCTTAAGATACTGACAATGTCTGTAACATTTTTCTCTTTAAAAGATTGTGTTTTTTCAGAACCCAAGTGACCAAAACACAAGCACTGACATTTAGGGGATGAGAGACTTTTTTTTTTCATTATAAAAGCCATGCCTCAATGTTTAAGGATCAGAATCATGCGTAAGAGATGTTTATATGAGCTCGCCTTTAAAATCAGAGCCAGGCACTTTTGCTCAGTCCTGACTTTCTTTCCAAGTCATATCTTCAGGATGTGTGGAACTGCACAATTCATGGCAATGGAAGCCAAGTTTCTATTGCTGACTTCAGTGGGCGTTGCTGCTTATTTCCATGTCAAAGAATGGGACCTTGTATAATTGTGAATAGACAACAAGGAAGAATTTCCCATAGAGAACACCCTGATAGCAGAATAAAACTAAACTTCTTGAAAGGCCTTTATTCATTGTAGAAACAATAAAGTCAACACTGAAGGCACTGTCTGCTGTTAATCAACACAAATTCCTTCATTAAAGGCTATGGGAACTGAATGAAATTTCAAATTTTATAAAACCAAGGGTATATAATAGCTATTATATTTCTGCACGTACACAAATGTAATTTTTCTTATCCCCAAATCCTGTTTCTCCCCCAAGCTTCCCCATCTTATAAATGGCCACACATCTGCACAGTTGCTTGAAACCCAATTGTACAAAATCATCCTCGCAAGCTCTACGCTCTCACTCACCAAACCCAATCCGTCTCCATGTCTTGGCAGCCCTACCTCAAAATCCAAAACTATCTCCATCTCTCTTTATCTACAGGGGCCAGCAGAGTCCAAGAGTCCAGTCCACTTTCATTTTTCTTTATCAAGTACAACCATAGCCTGTTTAATGGTCCCTGCATCCACTTTTGCCTCTTCATCTTCAATTCTCAGCAGCACAGTTGGAATGATCTTTCTAAACTATAAACCTCCAGGGATGACCCAGAGAATAAAACCTGAACCCCATAGCATGGTTTACAAAGCCCTTCCATAATCTTGCCTCTACTTATTCTTCACTCTCTCAGCTTCCTCCCTTCCCACCACTCAATATACTACAGGCACTCTGGCCTTCTCTCTGTTCTTCCAACTCTCCCAGGCTGCTCCCACTTAGGAGTTCAGATTTGCTTATTTCTCTGTATGGCACCATATTCTTGCACGTCCAGCTCCTTCTTTTCATTTCAGTGTCGCAGAGAATATCACTGCCTGATGCCAGTACACCTTCCTGAGCACCCTGTGAAAATCAGCCCTTTCCCTTCTGGACTTCATAACTCCATTTTACTTGCTTCATATCATTGATCCTATCAGCAATTATCTTGTTCCTTTTTTTTTACTTTTTTACTTATATTCTAGTATTGGAATGTAAAGCCATGAGAATAGAGACTTTGCTATCTCATTTAACATTGTATCACCAGTACTTAGATTAAATCTGGCACATATTAAGTACTTAATAAATACACGGTAAAGGAAGGAATGTGTGTGCACATTATCCATCTAATTACATTTGCCTATAATTAAGGTTTTCTCTTATAAGGAAGAATAATTGGTACCTTTTTAGGATGAATCTCAAATTGGATCATGTGTAAGAGCTTGAGCTCTGATATCAAGCACTATTGGTTGGTGTCTTAGGTGAGGATACCCAGTATCAGATCCTGAGAAAGAATTTGTGTGCAAGTTGTTCATTAAGAATGGGATCTCCAGGAAACTTATAAGGGACCAAAAGAAGGAAAATAAAGTAGGGAAGAAGACAAGGAAGGGCATCATCTCAAGCAAAAGGTTTGACAAGGAAAAATACAGTCCAATCCCAATGGGGCATGCTGGAGTGGAAGTTACCCCTCAAAATCATCTCAATCTGAATCAAGCATGCTGGAGTTTCATAATCCAGCCCAGGCAGGCATTGGCTAAGAGCCATCGGGGTGGGTACACGCTCCCAGGCCCTGCTTGTGGGCAATGCAACTCTATTATACCCAGCCCCACCACTCTTCGGCACTCTGACTTGGGGTATGTGGAATAACATTTCTAAGAATGAATTTATGAGTAATTTTCTCTTGGAAAATTTTGTGCATTAAATGAGATAATGCATTTAAGAGAACTTTGAAAATAGCTATTATCTATGATCTGGTTTTTAAAAGCAATTTGAGGGTTAGAAAGAACATCTAGGAAGTTAGGTTCTTACTTAGGAATAGAAACTCTGGTATATTGTCCAGTCCTATATATACAAAATTGAAAATAGAAGTGGGGAATGTAGGGAGAAACACTGCATAGTAGACTTAGGAAAATAAAAAAAGCAACATAGCATCAATACAATGCTCACTCTTGTGAATATACTTGTAAGTTTTCTATGGAGACCTCTTAGGGTCTTGGAATATTGGCAGAAAAGAAAGAAGTTTGGCTTTCTGAACACACAGGAGGTGAGAGGTCCAACAATTTTCAGTTCCTTTAGAATAAGAGAAGTGGGTTCTGCCACAGTGATAAGAAATGGATGCAGTCATCTAAAATATTTATGTTTGCACCCAGAGAAACTATAAACAGTTATTGGCATCAGTTTGGATTCGTCAGCATGTGTTGTCAAAAAATAACTTTGATCTTAGAGAGAAAAGCAGCTGGAGCATCTTCAATCCCAGATGTGATCAGAGCCCGTCTACTGGATAATTTAAGAGAGTTCTGCAGTCTGAACCAGCTTCAGAGAAAAGTGAGTGAGATCTATTTGCCATTTTTTCTTCGATGATGGTGAGATCTATTTAATAAGCTTGGGGAAATGTTCAAGTAAATGGTAGAATTTGGATCTGGGATAAATCAGGCAAAACCACCAACCCCCACGACTGCTAGAGAGACGAGCACACTGAAAGGCAGGGGTCTGAGTCACTCATGGGAGAGCAGAGCTGATGCCTTGACACCAGCTCTTCACACGAGAGCATGCACACAAGTGGGGTCGGTGGGAGAGAGATCAGTTCTTTACAGAAGATGAGTGACTGCCTAAGATGCAA
Source organism: Pongo abelii (assembly GCF_028885655.2). NCBI lineage: Eukaryota > Metazoa > Chordata > Mammalia > Primates > Hominidae > Pongo > Pongo abelii. The sequence continues at coordinate 134,983,124 of NC_071992.2, read as the reverse complement.
ATGGTGACTGCCTAAGATGCCAATGTGGCCAGCCACACTCACTGCTTAGTAGGGTTGTTGTTAATGTGAAATAATGCCTGTGAGGCATTTAATACACTGTTTGGCGTATAGTAAAAGTCTAACGAATGTTGTTATTTTTATCATTCCTATTTTACAGCTGTTGAAGAGTGAGGATTATAAAAGTGTTTTTTAATTCTCACAGATCAGAAAGTTGATAAGTTGCAAAGCCAGAATTTAACCCCTAGAACTTTTTGACTCAAAAGGTCATGCTCTTACCCATCTTTCTGAGGAAGTGGTTTTTAAGTGACCTGTATAAGTCAGGTTTCTCCAGAGAAACAGAACCACTAGGAGATAAATCTTAGAGAGAGAGAGATGAAGATAGAGATAGGGGTATAGGTATGAAAGGCATAGCTGTAGATAGATTTATTTTAAGGGATAGGCTCACAAATTGTGGGGGGTGGCAAGTCCAAAATCTGTAGAGCAGGATGGCATCCCAGAAATTCCAGTAAAAGTTGATGGTGCAGCCTTAAGGCTGAAGACAGTCTGGAGGCAGAATTCTTTTCTCTTCGAGGGACCTCTGTCTTTGATCTCAAGACCTTTAACTGACTGGCTGAGGGCCACTCACATTATAAGGGTAATCTGCTTTACTCAGAGTCTACTGACATCTAAAAATACCTTCACAGAAACATCTAGATTGCTATTTGACCCAACAACTGGGCACCATAGCCTAGTCATGTCAACACATAAAAATTAACTGTCACATGAGACAACAGATGCAAAAGTGATGTGCACAAAGCACTAAGTGCTAGAAAAAAAGAAAACATGTTATTATTACTAAACGATAGGCCTACTACTACCAGCATCCTTTGCCTTGCTTTTCAATTCCTTTTATGTTTTTGTTCACATTGGATGGAAAGGCTGAGGGAGCTGGTTGGTCTATTATAAATACGGACTCTAGAAAACCTGAGAAAGAAAATAAACAGGTCACTGAAATTTTTACAGAAAAAACACAATTTCTGCCAGTGCATAAATGTTTGTAAAGTGATGGAAGATTACTCTACATGTCTTTAATTGCCATTCACCCCTGAGGGTGAACAGCTCCTTAAATCACACAAAAAAATGAGTGTCCAAATTTCTATCACGATTCTCCATTATTATGTTTATTTTAACATATGCTATTAAAGTTAAATTTGTGAATTTTCCTCCTCCAAATCTTTCAAAACTTCTGTTGGTGACAGGACAAAATAACTAATTGAATTAGACAGCACCATGCAATTAGGGATGCCTAAGCCTCACAATTCCTATATTATTTTCCTGGAATTTGAAACTTTTGAAGGTTTACTCAAACCAAGAAACAAAATATTGATTGTACAGGAAGTCCCAAATACACCTTAATGAGCTGACAAAGAAACTCATATTATCTGTCTGAAATAATAGAAGGTGTTTGAGAGTGGTTTACTGCAGAGTAGAGCTAAACTGCTCATCCTAATACCCCAGAAGCAGAGGAAATTTTGCTTTGTTAATTGTTGCAAAAGGTGCCATTTAAAAAAAAAAATTATCACAGAGCTTAGGGCATTGGTGAAGTAGAAATAGCAACTGGCTTTCAGAGATACAGGACATGAAGTTGCCTCCAGCAGCCTAATAATTTGAAAGCCCTTTAAGCCACTAGTCCTAAAATAGGTTTAACTATGTGTTTGGAGAAGATTCGGAGCTCTGCCTAAAGAAAGGAGGTCATTGGAGTGCCCTGGCCAATTTAATTCTGACCCTCTAACTTGCATCCTCATTCAGATGAAAAACAGAAGCCCTAATCTGAACTAGACTCCCTTTCTTAAAAGGCAGCTTAGTTAAACACAAATTGTTATCCCAGTTTTCTTATTTAAACAGTCCCCCAAAATAGCTTAACAAAAATCCTATTCAATCACACACATTATTTTCCTGGCAAGAGTTCAGCTAGATGCTATTTTCTCCATCTAATTCTCTCCCCAAAGCTGTTTTAGCAACGTATATTAGTCAGGGTTTGATCAGAGAAGCAGAACTACTAGGAGATTTATATAATAAGAGATTTATTATAGGTATTTGGTCTTAGATGATTGTGGGCTAAAGAATCCATTGAGCTATGGCTTCTGCAGCTGGGAAAGTCAGCTGGGGCTGGCAGTTGGGCATGGAAGCACGTGAAATGGAAGAAGCAAGCTCAAAAGGAACCCTGCAGGGCTGGGCTGGAACCTATGAGAATGGATGAGAATCTGCATGGGACTCTCACTGCCTTGGAGCCTTTCACTTGGATGATAGGAGTGAAATGAAAGAGGAGTGGCCCCCTTTGTCACAGAGCTAAACCTACACCTGACCCATGAGTCAGAAAAACTAAGAGGGCTGGAGTTCTACATGCCCACAGGTAAGCCAGCAAAGAAAAGACAACATGCATTAGAGACAACAGCATTTCATGGCCTGGCTGGCACTGACCTCTTGGACATAAAATAAAAGGAATGTCACTGCTGTTTCACTTCCACCTTTTCACTCTTGTTCAGAGCATCTTTTGTGGTTAACCCATCCTGGCGCTATATATGGAAGGGAATTCTGGGACCATCAGTTCCAGGTTAGCAAAACTGATATACTATGAATCCACCACATACCCCTATAAATTGGTACCCCAGGAAAATTTTTGGCTGGCCCATCTACAAATTCAGCTATCAGTTAAAAAGAAGTTTTGCGACATCAGGATGTAAGAGAGACACAAGAGAATATTAACACTGGAATGACCTCAGAGTCAGCCCATCCTGAATTTTACAAATGAGTGAAAATGAAATCCAGGAAGGTGTGGAAACTTGTCTCAGGTCTCATAATTGCCCAGAGGTAGTACAAGAAAGCCGTTTGCCTGCCTGCTAAATCATTATCTGTAAATCCAGAGAGATACATGAAGAAGCAGAAATTCCCAGATAAGCCTACCCCTGGTCAGACACACTCAGGGTCCTTGAAGCTGCATTTAGGAACATGTGAATATGTAATAAATGTGTGGCCTCAATAGTCTCATTTAAAAAAAATTCTCAGTAATAATATTCTCAGTACAGAAATTAAAATTGTTTTTTAAATTTTTCTCAATTATTTTAATTATGGTGCCCTTATGTAAAAAGGTAGCCTAAATACAGTTAAGGTTTAGGTTAAATTAAATTTCATATTCTAAATCTTAGCCATAAAAAAGAGGTATTTTACATAACATTAGGAACATAGTTCTTAGATTCTTATAGCCCAAACTTCAAATATGAGCTCAACCACTTGTGAGCAATTGGGCTGGCAGCAGGTTCCCTAAACTTTCAGAAATTATTTCTTTTTTTTTTAAGTAGAAATTAAAGTGTTTTAGGACTAAATGAGATAATTCATATATAACATTTACTACAGTGACACAGGAATAGAAAAGGCATCAATATAGGAGCTATTAATTATTATCATTATTATTGTTGTTATAAATGACACCATTAGTAAGGGTGTTACAGTAAATCATATCTATAATTAATTACTATTGATTAGTATTATTGATAGTAATTAATCACTAAGAGTATTTTAGACCTAAAGCACTGAATGCAATGTAAAATAATTTTTACATTTCTTCCTGAAAGAATAATTTATGTGATTCCTTCAATAGGTCATATTAATGAAACTAGGGTTTAATATAAAAATAACCTGATTTTATCACCATATGCCTTGGAGTCTATTAAATCTCTCAGTATGAGAAGTGTTAGGCAAATGTCAAGCCTAGGCTTTAGGATGAGAAATAGGAATTGTGTGAAATTACATGTATATCTTTGCCAACATCCTACCTCTAGCTATTTATCTTCTTTCCATTGTTTAGATTCCTCCTTGAAATTAAGAAATGCTCATCAAAACATAACTCTGCTGATCCAGTAGACTCTCTTCAACTGATCTTGGCCACAGATCAAGGTGCTGTCTGCATAGCCTTTTAACACGGGAATAATTTATTCTGAAGTTGTTGGGCCCCATCATTGACAGTCAGCACCTTTGTCACTATGCAAACAAAAATGCACTGATGTTTATTTAGAAAACATTTCATCCAGGGCTCTACAAATTGGCTGTTTCTCAAAGGTTTCCAAGCTTATTTGACGTCCTCATCTAGTGCCATGCAGGTTGTTGACAAACATGAGATCAGTTGAATTCAACTTCAGATAATTTATCCCTTCCAGAGTTCCACGGCTATTTTGACCAATTTTTCCTATTTTCTATTCACAATACTTACTCTAGCTCTCACTTCAATGTGTATCAGCCTACTGGCTTGAAATATCAAAGACTTATTTATCTTCTGTGCTATATGTCCATTACAAGTGACAGAGGTTTCAACTCAAGCTCATTTTAGTCACCCAGGGTCCCAGGTTGATGAAATGGGCACCGTCTTAAACATTGCCAGTTGCTGTGCCAGGAAAAAGAGAGCTCTAGAGTCCTGCACCAGCAATTAAATGCTTGGCTTGAAAGTGGCATGAAATAGCTGAAGTAGCTTCTAAGAAGTCATCGGCCAGAATGGTCACATGGCCCCATCCAACCAGGATAGGGTTTGAAAGTACAACTTTAACCAGAAGGGAATAAACCAGAAATACCTGAGGAAGTGACCTAATGACTAACACATAGAATTTCTAAGATTTGAAACAGCAATTTTTTTTTTGAAAACTTGTAACCTTGAGAAGGTTATTTACTTATTTTCTGCAAAAAACATTCAGTGGTAAGTCACAGGATATAATCATTCTATGAAAGGATTCAAAAATCAGGTAAGTGTGTAGCATATTGATTATAAACCTCAGATGCAAGCAAATTTCAGTCTAGGAGGTTCTCTGATAGAAAATCACCACAGCACCCTAGAAATCACACTCACATGGAGAGTTACATATTCCCCATCCCGCACCCCAAACAAGAACAAAGTAAAGACAACCTGGAGGAACAAGTCTATCCAAGAGTTCTTCAAAGAGCAAGACCTTCCGTTGTCAACAAACTGCCTCTGTGATGATGCTTCTTAATTTGCAAAAGAAATTTGACCAATTCACTTAATTTAGATATAAGAATTCTAATTATTGGTCTTGGGACATACATGTTATGTGAATGATAACAGGTTAAGTCTGTACTAACAGTATCTACTAGCCGTACATGTGGCTATTTTAACTTAAATATAAAATTAAATTAGTGTTCTTTAATCACACTAGCTACATTGTGAGTGCCCAATAGGCACATGGAGTTAGTGGCTACTGTATTGGAACAGCACAGGTAGCAAACATTCCCATCCAGGCAGAAATTTGTATTGGACAGCTCTGGTCTAAGTGTTTCACCTTTGCCTGTAGAAGTAGTTTAATGTCCTCCGTTTCCTAAAGCCATACTTTCAGAAGAACTAAGCTGATTTCTAACATCTCAAAGAACTAAATAGGAAGTCATATCTACAATAACCTAGGCTTAGAACACAAATAGCTTGGCTGGTTTTGGTCTCATTGGTTTGTTATGCCTTGTATCTTAGTTGCAGGAGGTACCTACAGTAGTGATTCCAGTTCAAAGCCATCCAAGCTAGAAAAGGAAAGCAAGACATCAGAAATCAGATAGAACTTAATCTCATTTCTACTACTCCTCTATTTCATAGATCCAGGCTAAAATTTTGGTGTAAGTTTATATTTTTATGGAAAACTATTACAGAAAGTCTAGGTCAATAGTCATAATTGATATATAATAACTTGTTTGGATTTGTTGTAACTCATTCAAATGTTTCCATGAAATTAAGAACATTTTATGCCAGTCAATGAAAATAAAGAAAGAAGTGGATGAACTAAGTTGTGAAGACAAAGAAGAAATAATGGAAGAAGAACCCATTCTGGTCTTTCTCAAGTGTGATATTCGTATAACCTGTGCATCGATTCTCAGGATGGATATGACTGGTGACCAAAGTAATGGTCAAGGTCTCTGAAAACATGACTTGGGCAGCAGATCAAAATTCAGTGTCTATTGCTTTGTTTCTGGAATGGAATACATATATATTGCCAAATTTTTTTTAAAAAGATGTATATTACTGCAGCCCAGCTCCTCACTGGTGAGCCCCTTTATAATGTCTCAGCTTCTGTTTAGTCATATTATTCTTCCCATTTCTGCAAAGGCTGTCACATCAGAAGTGAAAGATTATTTTTCACCACCTCACCTAAATTTGCAAAGTTTCAGTAAGAGGACTGGGGATCTAATTATAAATGGCTTAAGTCTTTTATCTGATTTGAACAGACAGAGCCTCAGCAACAGTAAAAATCAAAATGTTTTTCCGGGCAAGTCTTATTAAACTGTGGTATATTTTAGGTTAAAATATATTCATTCTCTGAAACCTACACATATACTCAAAAGACTTCTCTTACTTATTTGCAACTGGGAGAAAGAAATAGGAGAATTGTAATCTACAAACTGATATATACTTTACATTTTTTAGCCCAATTCCTCAAATTATAACTTTAAGAAGAACTTTAAGAAATAGTTATATAGCATGAAATATGTATGTATGAGTATGTATTGTGAAAAATTTTCCATTGAATATAAACTTGTAGTTGTCAGGGATTAATGGTATAAACCTTTGCATTGTGCCAGCATCTACAGTGACCAGGATTGAGTCTATTTCTACAGGATAGAAACTAACATGATGGTTAGAAATTCAGCCTTAGAGTCAGACTAGGATTACAATATCAGCAATGCTACTTTCTCTCACTTTGGAAGAGTTATTTTCTCTCTCCAGGTCTGTTTTGTCACTTGTAAATGCAGAAAGTGATATCTCAGACTGGTTGTAAGGATTAGTAGTAATGAATTCAAAACATCTGGCATATGGCATGGAGCCAATGGATATTAGCTGCTGCTGTCACTCATGTTGCTGTCACCCTTGTCCATGAGCAAGACAGCACTACAATGCTATTCACAATAGCAATCGTGGAATCAGTCTAAGTGTCCATCAACATTTGTGGTAACAAGTGAATTGGATAAAGAATCATAGTATATAAACCATGGAATACTATTCGGCCATAGAAAGGAACTAAATCATGTCTTTTACAGCAACATGGAGGCCATGATCCTAAGTGAATTAATGCAGGAACAGAAAACCAAAAACTCCATGTTCTCACATATAAGAGGAAGTTAAACAATGGGTACTCATGCACATAGAGATGGAAACATTAGACACTGGGGACATCAAAAGGCAGGGAGGGATGGAGAGGAAAGGGTTGAAAAATTACCTATTGGGTGCTAGTTTCACTATTTGGGTGATGAGTTTAATAGAAGTCCGAATCCCAGCATTACACAATATAACCATGTAAAAAACCTGCACATGTGACCCTGTATCTTTTTTAAGTTTTGGACTACATGTGCAGGATGTGCAGGTTTGTTACCTAGGTAAACGTGTGCCATGGTGGTTTTCTGCACCTATCAAGCCATCACTGAGGTATTAAACCCAGCAATGCAGCAGCTCTTTTTCTCAATGATCTCCCCTGACCACGCTTCCCAGACAGGCCCCAGTAAGTGATGTTCCCCTCCCTGTGTCCATGTGCTCTCATTGTTCAGCTCCCACTTATAAGTGAGAACATGTGGTATTTGGTTTCCGTTCCTGCATTAGTTTGCTGAGGATGATGGCTTCCAGCTTCATCCATGTCCCTGCAAAGGACATGATATCATTCCTTTTTATGTCTGCATAGTATTGCTTGGTGTATATGTACCACATTTTCTTCATCCATTCTATCATTGATGGGAATTTAGGTTGATTCTGTGCCTTTGCTATTGTGAATAGTGCTGCAATGAACATATGCATGGATGTATCTTTATCATAGAATGATTCATATTCCTTTGGGTATATACCTAGTAATAAGATTGCTGGGTCAAATGGATTTTCTGGTTCTAAATCTTTGCAGAATCACTACACTGTCTTCCACAATGGTTGAACTAATTTACACTCCCACCAACAGTGTAAAAGCATTCTTATTTCTCTGCAACCTCACTAGCATCTGTTGTTTCTTAACTTTTTAAAAATTGCCATTCTGACTGCCATGACATGGTATCTCATTGTGATTTTGATTTGCATTTCTCTAATGATCAGTGATGTTGAGCTACTTTTCATATGTTTGTTGGTTGCATGTATGTCTTTTTCTGAGATGTGTCTGTTCATATCCTTTGCCCATCTAGGCAATACCATTCAGGATATAGGCATGGGCAAAGACTTTACAATGAAATTGCCAAAAGCAATTGCAACAAAAGTAAAAATTGACAAATGGGGTCTAATTAAGCTAAAGAGCTCCTTCACAGCAAACAAAACTGTCATCAGAGCAAACAGACAAGCTACACAATGGGAGAAAACTTTTGCAATCTATCCATCTGACAAAGGTCTAATATCCAGAATCTACAAGGAACTGAAACAAATTTACAAGAAAAAAAAAACAACCCTATATCTTTAAAAAAATGGTGCCAAAATGATATAAATATGCCCATAGAAGACACGACATCATCAGCCTTGGAAAGCCAAAGCACTTCTGTGTAATCATTAGGCATGTATTTTAAGCATTAAAGTAATAAATGCCTCCTTGTATGATGAATTTAGTGCAGACTACAATCACGTGAAATACTACCCCTAACCCTCATCTGGGCCACATAGGGACTGCTTTCCCTTTGAGAGAGAGGCTGTTGTGGTGGAAGTTTCTTGTTTTTTTGTTGTTCATAGTTGTGTTGGTTTTGGTTTTCATTCTTTGTCTTTTTTAATGCCCTGGATTTGAAGTCTAGAAACCTAGGTTTGAATTCTAGCTCTGTCATTAACGAGTTGTGTGACCTTAGCTGCTAAATCTCTTGCCTTGCTGGATCTCGATTTCCTCATCTGTAAAATTGGGGGCCATTTTGAACATTATGGAACTTGAACTTTTGAAAGTGCTTCACAAACTATTATGCTAGTTATGATGTGGATTAAGAAAAAGCCAACAGAAAGATGTTACTACAATACAACTGTGTTACCAAGGAAGGGCACAAGTGCCCTGGGGCACTTTTGTCTGCTCTGACTTTATTTATTTACTTATTCACTCACTCACTCATAAATATTTATTGAATGCCTACTATGTGCCAGATGCAGCTGCGGAATCTGGAAACGCAGTGGTGAAGAAAGCAGATGAAGTCCTTCTCTTCCTGAAACACACACACTGGGTGAGGAGACAACTACCAGGTCAACAAATACATGCTCTAATCCCAGGCAGTGGTAAATGCAATGAGAACAAGTGAAGCAGCTAAATTAGCGTATTAGTTTGTTTTTGCATTGCTATAAAGAAATACCTGAGGCTGGGTAATTTATTTTTAAAAGAGGCTTATTGGGTTCATGGTTCTGCAGGCTGTACAGGAAGTATGGTGCCAGCATCTGCTTCTGGTGAAGGTCCCAAGAAGCTCCCAATCATGGTGCAAGGTGAAGGGGAAGCCAGCATGTCACATGGTGAGAGACGAAACAAAAGATAGGGAGCAAGAGAGAGAAGCAGAGGTGCCAGGCTCTTTTTAAACAACCAGATCTCGCATAAACTCAGAAAGAGAACTCACTCATTACCACGGGGATGGCGCCAAGCCATTCATGAGGTATCTGCCCCATGACCCAGACAGCTCCCACTAGGCCCCACCTTCAACCCTGGGGATCACATTTCAACATGAGATTCAGAGGGACAAATATCCAAATTATGTTAGCAGCCTTAGGAATAGTTTGGGCATAGTCTTCTCTGAAGAGGTGACATTTAAGCAGAGACTTATATGAAGTGAGAGAATGGGCCACATGACTGTCTCAGGAAGAAACTTCCTGGCAGAGAAGACACCGGTATAAAGACATTGAGGGAGGAGCATACTTGGAATCTTGGAGGAACATCAAGGAAAACAGGACATTTGATGCCTAGTGAGCCCAGAGAGGAATGGCAGGAGAGGGAGCCCAGAGCATTTTGTACTTGTAAATCATGGTAAAAAGTTAGGATTTTATTTGGCTATGTCAAAAGATCAAAAAAAGCATGAGAGCTGAGGGCTAGAAGAGGAGAAATGAGGGTGAGGGTGGGGAAGGGAGATGGAAGGAAATACAACATGGGGCACAGTGGAGGAGAGTAAATCGAATAAGGAGCCACAGCGGCCAGTCCTGGACTCCCAAATCCCTCAGAGCTTGGGGAGTGATAAGGTAGGTGCAGACAAAGGCAGTCCTTCCCCAAGCTGGCCAATGCCTTCGGCAGGGAGCATGATCAGTACTGAGATCCAGTACAACTTTTGCAGCACAACATTTGACACAAGTATAGTCAAATAAGTTAGCGTTCACATTTAAAGTGCGTTTGGCAGGAACATGTTCAGATACTGATGTGAATGAAGAAGAGGCCACAAGCATTCACAATAAAGAAAAATTAAGAAAGACATTGTATATCTCCCAAAAGGTGTAATAAAACACAATGTGTCTGAGATGGTGTTTTATTATTATTGCTACATTTCTAATCCCACTTGCCCACTGCCTATCACATAGTAGGCACTGAAAGGTTTGTTGAGTGCATGAGATAAGGAAGGAAGGAAGGAAAAAGGGAAGAAAGAAGGGGAGAAAGAGAGATAGGAAGAAAGAAATGGGTAATATATTAGTTTCCTAGATCTGCTGTAACAAATTACCAAAAACTTGGTAGCTTTAAACAACAGTTACAGAAGCTAAGAAGTCCAAAATCAAGATGTTAGTAGAATTGTTTCCCTCTAGAGGCTCTTAGAATATATTCCACGCCTCTCCTAGCTTCTGGTAGCTGCTGGAAACCCTTGATAGTCTTGGTTTGGGGCTATGTAACTTCAATATCTGCCTCTGTCTTCATATGGGCTTCTCTCTGTGTCTGTGTCTCCCCTTCTTATAAGGACATGTGTCATTGGATTTAGGATTCACCTAATGGTCATATCTGAAGATTCTTAACTTAATTATATCTGTAGATGCTCTTTTACAAAGTATGTTCCTACTCAACAAGTTTCAGGTGTACATGTCTCCTGAGGGGGCACCATTCAACCCACTATAGATGGTGTATATTTTTCATATGAGGAAAACTACTGATAGGTTAGATTTTTATATCAGGAGTAGCACCAAGTTTATTCCTATAATTTTTGCTAATTGATATATAGTATAAAAATTTTGTTCTATACAAGTATATTTTCAAAGGAAGAATAATATGTTCTAAAATATTTTGGTATTCTTGAATAAGATTGCACCAAAAATGATTAATTAGATTCTAAAGGTTCAGTTCCTAGTTTTAAAAGAAATTGAAGACATTGATTACTATCCCTACTCTGAAGTATTCTACCTTTTGTCTGGTCCAATTTAAAACAGTTCGAGAATGATTATATTCCGACTGTTATGTTAAAAGACCTATTAGTCACAGATGCATGGGAACAAGTTTGCATAGTATAAATATTTAATAGTCAATAAACATTAACTAACACAAATACATATTTACATTCTAAAACAAGATATATAACAGTCCAACAACCACTTGATAGGCAACATACATCAATATGATTCTCAGGTTGGTAGATGCGGCCCATACACAAAATTAAACATAATGCTTTCATGCATTACATGGTCTCTTCTGCAACTTCTTGACATTTTCTATGTGGAATACGTACTGATATACTAAAATAAAAACTACATGTATACACATAGTTTAACATTATAATATAGTTTAGTATTAATAGTACAGTTTAATATTTCTTTTTTAAAAAATTCTTTATGTCCATAGGTTATTGGGGAACAGATGGTGTTTGGTTACCTGTGTAAGTTATTTAATATTTCTTTCAGACATATTTATAATGAATGTTTAAAAGAAAAATATGGCTAGCATTGATTTCTTAAAAGAGAATATCTAATAACATACTTTAGAATGGTTTAAAAAATGTTGATCTGGAAAAATTCTGGAGCATGAACTGCCATTTGGACAAACTTCAGGGATGTGCTTCAAATGGAACAAGATCTCCAGAGTTAGCCCTAGGGCACCAAAGACTTTGGAAATTCCACAGGGCTATGGACTTAATGTACCCATGGATACATCCAAAAATAGCCAAAGGCATCGAATGAGCATTTCCAACTCTTCCACTATTTTCTCAACAAGAAACCTTTCTCTCCGGCAGGGCAGATACGAACATGCTCATTTTCATATTGCCACACTATTTCCAAACCAATCCAAATAGAAATGTACTTACTGTCTCTTATTTCTCTCTATTCTGTCTGGTTTTATCCATGTTTTCTTTCTTTCTCTCTCTCTTTTTTTTTTTCTCAGGGTCTCACTCTGTTGCCCAGGCTGCCTCCCTGGGCTCAAGAGATGATCCCATCTCTGAGAGGCGGGACCTACAAGGTGGGCACCACCACACTCCGCTAATTTTTATATTTCTTGATAGAGACAGGGTTTCACTCTGTTGCCCAAGCTGGTCTTGAACTCCCGAGCTCAAGCAATCCAGCCACCTCAGCCTCCCTAAGTACTAGGAATACAGGCATCAGCCACTATGCCTGGCCTTCATTTGTATTTCTATTGTGAAGAATTTCCCGGGCACACAGCCTTTACTAGACTTCTCTAGGTTTTATTGTCGCTGTCACTCAAATGGCAAATTTTCTACATTTCTAATATTTCCTGCTTATATTGTTTAGATTTTCATCTGTGTCACCCTTGTTCCCCCAATGAGTGCAAGCTTCTCATATATGGTAAACCATGTCTTATATCTCTATGGCCATCCCAATTAACAGTGTTTTGTACATAGTAAGGACAAAAAATCTGTGTGAAATGAATAAAAGAATTAATATACTAGTCTGTTATTTATTAAAATGTCTAGAAACATTAAACAGTACAGAACTGACATAAAAGAATTAATGAAACTCTCCAAGGAATAGTTTGTGATTAGGGCATAATGTATCCACCATGAAACCTACATCCAGTACTCACCAATGTCTTTCAGCAATAAGTAAGTCTCCTCAAAGGAGAGTTTATGTTTATGATCTTGTGGGTATGAGCTTATAAGATATTGGCTATGGTCTATGTAGAATTGAAAAAATAGGCTAATAATTTCCTGTGTCGGGTATATTAAAACAATTTTGTATCCAGCTTCAACCAGTGTTCATCAACTAAACAGATACGAGGAATTTGGGATGGAGACAGGCTGCATTAGAAAGTCCTCCTTTTTTCTAGGACATTAGGGAATGTTCACCTTTATGCAATCTTAGAAATATAATTTCTTAGAAAATATAATTTCTTAGCTCCAATTGAGACCCACATCCTAAACCAGAGAATGATAAATTTGTGGCATCTGTTTTTTTCCCTCACCTTCCCAAACTGTGGCAGCCATCATTAAGTGACCACAGGACACTTTCTAATTAAACGTGGACTTTGTCTCAGAATCTATCTCAGCCCAACTCTTCAGGGCCATCACCAATCAATTAGATTTGTAAGTCTTCATTTCCATTCCTGGGTGTAAACCACCCTCAAAGTGTTAATCTTCTCTTCCAGTTTTAATTCTTGGCAAATTATGACAATTTGACCATAGCTATCTGGCATTTTTCCCTCAATTCTTTTGCTTAAAGTTTACTTTTGCTGCTGTTTTTTCATCTCTCAGGTTCAAAAGGAAAATACAACTCTTTCTGATGGTAGTCTCTCTTTCAGAGTCTCAGAAGCAGTATAGCATAAACCCACTCCCTGCAAACACTTTCATCTGTAGAAATTTTCTTTTCTTCTTTAAAGGATGTGATATGTCACAGACTCACACCAAAAGAGGATCATTAGTGAAAGGGGAAACCAAAGGGGAAAATGAGAACCAAATACCATTAAGAAAGCCTTACAAGTTATTTTTATTCAAAATAATCTGCCTTAACATGCTCTTCATACTTAAAAGTGTTTGTCCTCTTTGGTGCAGAGAGAAGGAATTACCCTAACAGGCTGCAGTCTCCCAGTTGGTGACTTAGTCATTTGTTCACATGCATATGATCTTTCTTCCCCACACCTAATATACTGAAACAAATGATTACCCTTGGAATATAAGAGGGGCAAAGTAGTGCCAAATAAAAGTAGTACCAAAGAGGAGAGTATTTAGGAAAGTTTGTTAGTCAAAAGAGGAGGCGTGATAATCAAAGACATCAATATACAATTTACAAAAGAAGAAAAAACAACCAGTAAAATATAATAAATATTTTGAACTCAAGAAATGCAAATATAAACCACTATTAATTTTTTTTGTTTTGAGTACTACTTTGCCAAAGTTGAAAAATATTGACAGTACCTACCAAGCACCAGTGTAAAGAGGTGCCACTCTGATGTATTGCTGTTGTTGGGAGTTTCTTTAGGACATATTTCCTGAATAGCAATTTGGCTATAGGTGCTACATCAGTCAAAGCTCAATCAGAACAGAAGCCATTCTAGGAAAGAAGAGGAATGATATGGAGTATTTACACTGAGGTTTACACAACAGCTGGGAGTCTGGAGGAATGTAGATTGGGAAGGCTCCTTTCAAGAAATCCAGCAGTGCAAGATTACAAGGTGGTCACCAGTTATATCTCAGCTCCCTGCAACACTGAAATAGGTGATTCTCCAGAGAGCACCTGGAGACACAGATGACCTCACTGATGGTAGTGCTGATGTGTATAGTTCTCATGAGGATGCCCAGAAGCGATTGGAAAACTTCATGTTTGAGTTGCCCCATGTGTCAGCCCTAAGCTGTTGCCAGAGAATAATAGCTTTTCCTTCTCCATCTCACAGGAGCGCCTCTCATTAGCAGATTCTAAACTGAACTTTAACCCAAAGGAGTCTGGGAAACATACTTTCTGGGCTTTAAGCCCCTATGTTACATGGGAGAAGAGCAGGGATGAGCAGTCTAGGTCCAGAACCTATATTAATATTTTAAATATACTTTTGACTTATTGATTTCTTCTCCAGGAATTTAAACTGAGGAATTAATGGATGAGAGTATGTAATACATGTGGAAGGATGTTCGTCACAATGTTGTTCATAAAACAGGAACAATAGCAACTATGAATCCAGAGAAAATTAGCTAAACAAATGATACATTCCACAGAAGAATTCTCAGGTGGGAGACGTTACCAATTTCTGGTTCTCTTCACCTTCCCTGAGGCACACAGAAGATTATATATCCCAGGCTTCCTGAAGGTAGGTGGCACCATGTGACTACTTCTGGTCAGAGGACCAGGAACAAAGCGTTTCGGGTTTACTTTTAGACCAAGGCCGTGGAACGCCTTTGTGTAATGTTCCAGCACTTTTCCCCTGCTGCAGTGACCAGAAGTCCCTCACCGAGATGAGAACCATAAGATGGAAGAGGTATGGATCTGAGAGTCACCATTTCGGAACACTGGACCCACAGCCAACTGTGTAAGCAAGAAGTAATTCTTTTTTCATTAAGCCACTGAGTTGAAAGAGTTAATTTGTTACTACAGAATAACCTTGGCTATCCTGACTACTGCAGCTTATTATCCATGGAAAGATTGATATTTCTGTTCATTGAAATAAAAAAAGTAAACACAACATATTGTTTCAAGCATATCATTTGATAAATGTTAAGCTCTGAATAAGTATTTTGAATGAAGGAATGAATGGATAAAAGCAAGTTACAGATAATATCTATAGTAAGATTCCATTTTCCTAAAATTGTATGATTGCACAGATGGTACATGCATTAAATGTGTAGAGAAAGTAAATGTAAAAATACTCACCAGAATATCAACTATGGTCATCCAAGACCGTGGAGTTTCTGATGATTTTTGCTTTATTCTATATATTCTTCTATATGTTGGTTGATTTTCATGAGATGCCTGTGTATTATCTTAATAAATTAGAAAGTACACATACATTAATAGCAATAATAGAACATAGTAAATTCTAGCTTTCGTTAGTATTATTTTATTACATATAAATGAGAAATATTTTAAGCAGTTTCCCAAAACATCTAAACTCATAATTTATTGTCTATTCATTGAAGTATAAACACACTGATTTGGGTGACAGATCCAAGCGTGCTTTTAGGCTCTGCCTTTAGCAGCAGTGTGACATTGGCAAATGTATCCCTTAAAGATTCAATCGCTGCTATTAAGACAGGCTTTTGACCCTGAATAACTGAATGTGAGTTCATATTCTTCCTTTTAGCACTGGTATGATTTCAAGCAAATACTTAAATGCATTGGACCTCAGTGTCATCATCTGTGAAATGGAGATATATTACTTTCCTCCTAGGGATGATTAAATGAGCTGCATTTTTCATGGGTAACAGATGTAGAAGTAAAGAACCTTAGGGACCAGACTATCACTGTGCAAACCTGAAGCCTGCCACTGGTTAGCTATGTGACTCTGGACAATTCTCTTTAACTTTTTGTGCCTTAATTTTCTCACCTGGAAAATGGAGGTGATAAAAAAGAGTACCTATGTGAAGGTTTTTTGCAAGAGTGCATGAGTTAATATTCATTGAATTCTTAGAAAAATTTCTGGTACTTTTAAGTATCTGTGACTAAAAATAAATAAATACCATATGTGATGTGTTTGAAAAAGTGCCTGGCATATAGTAAGCATGTTCTCTTTCAATTTCAGTTATTTTACATAAACTCAGCCTGATGGAAAGTAAGAACATCATAGAAATGATGTGTTTCTGTTAAGAAAAACTAAAATGCATAAGAGGACTTCCTTATTCTTTGAGAATGTTATTTAGAAAGTGGATGCCTCATAGGAATCTTCTCTCAAATATTCCACAGTTCTGTTACAGAGGGCACCAAAGTTGGCCAGCTTGGTATTGGAGCTTTTCCTCTTTAGCCATGTTTACATTCTTAGGTCAAAATGTCATAATAAATGTGCATGGATATGAAGAGATGTTATCAGAAATACCAATTTTAAATGGTTTCTAGATGGAGATCTATAGATACCACAACTGCCTCCTACCCACCAGGACTCCTCAAGGTAGTTGAGGAGCCATCGAACGTTAGGGGGATGCTGGGTTTGAGGAGGGCTCTTGCCACCATCCACACCCATCACAGCATCTCCAATTCTGTCTATTTTGCATATCAATAGGCCACATATATCATGGTGATTTGCTGAAAATTTAATGTAATAAGACTGCTTATTAAAATATTAAAGAATGGTACTTTCTTTTCTCTTAGATAATCTCCTACGAAAGAACAAAAAATGTATCACCCCCACAGCTCAAAAGAGTGATGGGCCCTAATCCTTAGGTCTACATTCCAGGTTGCAGAGTCAAAAGAGCTTGCACTATTGCTTCCTCCATCCACCTCTTCAACAGCCAGGAGCAGGAGAATTCCCTAATGATAACTCCTAAAGAGACACTTAAAGTTCAAAGCTCTAGCACATGATGAAACTAAGTTGAATGACCTAAAGAGGAGAAACATGGAGATGGTGCACCCTGACTATTAGGAAGGGAAGCTCCAAGGCTTCTGAAAGAGTGAATTTCCTGAACTTAAATAAAATAATGATGCTAAATGCCCTAAACAAAATGGAATCACTCTGACGCAAGCTGATCCTCAAAAAGTCTGGCAACATGGGCACTTATAAGGACTTGGTGTTAAGCACAGAGCCTCGGTAACCTCAGCAAAGACACTTCGTGGCAGAGATGGAAAAGTGGAGCCATCTTCTCTTGATGGATCACGAAAACATGGTAGGGAGCCAGGGCTACAGGAACTACTGTGCACTAATGACCCATGCCTTGCCAGACATAAAAGACCCAGAGGATCTTTTTAATATTGTCAGGGAGAGGCCTGGAGCCAGATTTGATTTGTTTAAACAAATATATAAGTATGATATCATCTGTATCCCAAGTGTCATGTAGTAAATTAAAGTGTTATTTTCATAAGACTTTCAAAAAAATAATTTTCCTGCTTTAAAAAATGTTAGAAAAGCACTATTATTGGGACCCACCACTCCCTCTAGCCACACTATGCTTTACCTACCCCAGGAAGGATTCCAATGAAGGAATTCTTAGTTCTCATGGGTTCAACATCACCACACAAACAACTTGGATAAAGTCTAATGACATACTCCATGATGTACATCCCAAGCCAACACAGCAAAGAAGAGAGGAAAATTCAGAAAAGTGGAAAAATCAGAGTATCAGCATCCATAAGGGTGTTGAATATTAGCTCATAAGGGTAGCTGAGTTCCAGTAAATTGTAGAATAGCTGCTTTCCATCCTTCATCTCACTCCCCACTAAGCTTTTTTGTGTGTGTGCCCCTAGTCTTTTCAAAATAATAAAAATATACCAGATTGCAGCTGAAAAATATGGCAAACCTAGGATTTTTACCCTCTGATTATTTCCACCCCAGGGAAGAGCTACCATGAAAGTGCTGTGTCTAGTGGCTGAAATTGAGGCCCTGTAGGATTTAAAACATTCCAAGGAAAATAAAAAGCTGATGGCACAAGTCTAGAGATTAAACTCTCATTATCACTTTTCTCTGAGAGTTCAGAAAGAAATGTGAAATAAAGTCACTGAAGCAGAGCCAAAAGCCACTCTCATTTTGGTACAAGGAACTCCAGCTGCCTTTTTTTTTTCTGTGCAATTTATCATGAAAGCATTGCTTCTATTCCAGGGCATAGGGAAAGCTGGAAGTCAATTTCATCCACCTCTTTTGAAGAGTATCATGGGTGACATGGGAATTAAAACAAAAGAAAAAAAAATCACATCCTATACCAGGAAAAATAATAGTCAGCAGCATAAAGGAGATAAGTACGACTATTACGGTCTAGAATTAATGAGGACTCCGGGCAGCCCGACAAGCTTTTCTTTCAGAAAACTCAATGGTGTGTTTTCAGTGCCTCTCTGAATGACAAAAGCAAGGTGGACACCCCTTCTCCAGCATGGTGAGCCCTAGGAGAGGTGGTCTTCCTTGATTACTTTTTCGTTTTTAATGAATTATCTCCATTTTTGATGCAACTCTAAGGGCAATGGAGAGTAGGGGGCTGGAAGTGAGAAGCTGAATTATTTTGGGAAAAATATATCAAGTCAGATTCATGCGTCACACATACATCAGAATGAAATCCAAATGGATTAAAGTGTAAAATGTAAAAAATAAATAAGACCCAGAGATAATTGATTATTTAGTGGATATCATTAGAAAAAGCCTTTATAAGAATAAAAGCAGAAAGTGCAAAGGAAAATGTTAACAGAATTTGTTACATGAAATTTAAATTTTTATATACCATGAAACATTATAAATAAAATGAATAGGCAAATAAACAACAGAGCAAATATTTGCAATATTTAAGACAGACAAAAGATAAGCATCTGTATACTTAGTGTTTTTTGTTTTTTGTTTTTTGTTTTTATGGATGAAATTGGAAATCATCATTCTCAGTAAACTATCACAAGAACAAAAAACCAAACACCGCATATTCTCACTCATAGGTGGGAATTGAACAATGAGAACACATGGACACAGGAAGGGGAACATCACACTCTGGGGACTGTTGTGGGGTGGGGGGAGGGGGGAGGGATAGCATTGGGAGATATACCTAATGCTAGATGACAGGTTGGTGGGTGCAGCGCACCAGCATGGCACATGTATACATATGTAACTTACCTGCACATTGCGCACATGTACCATAAAACCTAAAGTATAATAATAATAATAATAAAAGAAAAAAAAAAAAATAAAAAAAATAAAAAATAAAAAACAAAAAAAAAAAAAAAAAAAAAGACTGAGTCTGGCACTGTCGCCCAGGCTGGAGTGCAGTGGCATGATCTCGGCTCATTGCAAGCTCTGTCTCCCAGGTTCATGCCATTCTCCTGCCTCAGCCTCCCAAGTAGCTGGGACTACAGGCACCCGCCACCATGCCCAGCTAATTTTTTGTATTTTTAGTAGAGACGGGGTTTCACCGTGTTAGCCAGGATGGTCTGGATCTCCTGACCTCGTGATCCGCCCGCCTCGGTCTCCCAAAGTGCTGGGATTACAGGCATGAGCCACCGCGCCTGGGCAATTAGTTCTTGTAAAGCAATAAGAAAAACCTCCAGTGAAAAAATAGACAACATACTCTACTCTCAAAAATACAAATTATCAATAAGCATATGAACAAAACTTTACCTCATAAAGAACCCAAATGTGGAAATAATAAATAATACTCTCATCAAATGGCAAAGTTGCTTTTTTTTCCTTTCTTTTCTTTCTTTTTTTTTTTTTTTTTTTTTTTGAGATGTAGTCTCACTCACTCTGTCACCAAGGCTGGAGTGTAGTGTTGCAATCTGGGCTCACTGCAATCTCCATCTCCTGGGTTCAAGCGATTCTGCTGCCTCAGCCTCCCGAGTAGCTGGGATTATAGGCACGCACCACCACGCCTGGCTAATTTTTTTTGTATTTTTAGTAGAGATGGAGTTTCGCCATGTTGGCCAGGATGGTCTCAAGCTCCTGACCTCAAGCGATCCACTTCCCTCGGCTTCCCAAAGTGCTGGGATTACAGGCATGAGCCACTGCGCCCAGCTGCAAAGTTGTTTTTTCATGACAAACCCATGTTGATAAAACTTCGAATCTTTCTCAAATAAATTGGACAATGTATAGTCTAACAGAAGCCTAATTATGATGAGATTGGCAAAAATATGTCCTGCTAGATCATGGAGAGCAGGAGCCAAAGAGACTTTCTCTGTGTACACTCAACCAAGCTAGTCAGAAACTCCAGCATCACTACCACACTACTAGGAAGGACATATTTCTAGGTTTTTGATGCAACTTTTTCCTCTCCCCCAGGATAGCATGGCTGCCTAAGGCCAGATCACGAAGTAAGGGATGGAACTCACACACACCCAGTGCTATGGGAATTTTATCACAATGAACAATCTGTAGGTACTTCAACCCGTGTGTCTGCTGTGACACCAAATCTGGGGTCACTAAGCTTGGTAGGCCCAGCCATGAAGGTCCACAGCAGAGCATATCACACATCTTCATATTCTTTGACTCAACCATTCTGCTTGTGGAAATATGATGTAGAAAAATAGAGATGCATACAAATTCTGTCCAAGGCTATTTGTGGAAGCATTTTTTATTATTGAGAAAACATGGAAATAGTTTAAATGTTCTGTACCTGAGGGATAGCTAAATTATGGAATCCTCAAATGATGAAACACCAAGCAATTAGAAGTAATATTTCTAATAAACTTCTAATGACTTGTGAAAGTTCTCAAGATATATTAAGTGAAAAAAAATTGAAACAAAACTCAGTGCCACTGCCTTCTAGCCATGATGTCAGAGTAAAACCCTGTCTCAAAAACAAAACAAAACAAATGAAAATCAAATGCTTCCTATGGTTTGATACAGATGTTTTAAAAAGAAATGCCAGAAGATAACAAAATATTCACACTGGTTATTGTTCTGTTTAATTATAAATTTATAATTTAAAAAATATTTTGTAACTAAAAAGTAGAACATAATAATTAAAATTAAAACAATCTATGAACATGTAAAACAAAAATAAAGCCCCTCACATGTTTCACTCTTCATCACTGACTTACTTAACACAAGATTGAATCGGTATACGCTCTTTTTGATGTTTTCCCAGGAGGATTTACATTTATTTATTTTAGGAAAATTGAATCATATTTAGAACACATTTAGTGTACTAAAACTTTATTTTCATCATTCAAAAGGATATCATGAATGTCTTCCGTGTACTCGCATTTAGACAGATATTCTTTGTTATTTTTTAGCAGCAAACTAAATGTATGACTATTTTTTATTTCTTTAATTTTTCATAATTCAAATTTCTCCAAAATGTTCAATAATTCTATAATAAGCATATATTACTTCTAGGATCAGAAAAATAAAAGTACACATTTTTAAAGAGAAGGAGGACTGTCTTCTGCAGTGAAGACAGGGAGAGGGGCAATTCCTTGCAAATATCCCCTCACTATGGGAAGGGGAGAGCCATCTACCAGAGAAGCATTCCTTTGTTCAGCCTTGTAACAGACAAGCACTGAGGACCTGCTGTGTGTCAGCCCTGCGCGAGGCGCTGGGGAGACAGAGCTCACTGCCCTCCTGCCCCGTGTCTCATCTTGTTGCCAAGATCTAAGCACCTGCCTCGGAGTCAGCTCTCCATAAATGACAAAACTGAAATGTGCTCCTGCTGCTGAAACGGAGCAGGGAGCTCCCCACCAGAAATAAGAACATTAAAGGGGGAGAAGTGACTTGGGGGTTCCTTCAATTCATGATTTTCTGTTAATGCCTACTAGGAATGGAATAAATGCTTTTCTGTGCCCCATAGCTGTTCATAATCTGGTGGGGGGACAGCCTTGTACGTGGATGATTCTGCCTTACAAAATAAAATGTCCTCAACCCTGGAGGCAGACAGACTTAGATTTGAATCCAGATAGTTCACGAGCTTTAAAATGAGAATGATAAGACTGTTTCATAGAGATGGATAGGAATTAAGGGAGAACTTGGGGGAAATGCCTGGCCAACACACAGCACATGGTAGATTTAATAAATGAACCTACTCAGAGGAACCATCCATTCTCTGGCTGCCTTTCTCCTGCATTGCCTGGGCAGGGAAGATCAGCATCTTTATCTAGCCTCAAGTAGCCACTCTGATGGTTGCTAAAGTGCCATGTTCTCAAGGGTCTGACACTGTGTCTAGGTTCAGTACCTAAACTCTGCCACAGGCATGGGGGAAGAGGGTGGAGCTGTTGCTTGTGCTCCCTAAACCCAGGTATTTTCAGAGTGCATGATCATTTTTAAATGGGCCCAAGTCAAATAAAAGCAGGAAAACAGTTCTGTTACTACTAAATAATTTTAAAATATAGTGACAGGATATGGGATTACCTGGGATTTCGCATTCTAGACATCACCTCTCCTACCCTGGAAAGCATGTTTCGCAAACCCATGCCTGATTGTGCAAAAAAAGAGAAGAGCAAAAAAAAATATTGAGTTAGAGATGAGCCTAAGTAAGACTAGAGAAAGTGGTCTTGGTGTAGCTTTGAAATAAACCTACTGTGGGTCCTGTGGTTTCTTTCCTAGCTGCCATTAACAAAGCAAAACAGTTGAGCATTTTATGAGCAACTGTCATCCTTGTTAAAGAATGCGATCTAAACAGGAAAGAAGCACGTTTCCACACTCAAAGTGATATTGTCTCACTAGGTTGTAAATGAACCCTAAACAAGATTTTTAAAAGCAGCATATTAAAAGGATGCAATCATCACTTGAGGTTAGGAGTTCGAGACCAGCCTGGCCAACATGGTGAAACTCCCCCCATCTCTACCAAAAATACAAAAAATAGCCGGGTGTGATGTGCACGCCTGTATTCCCAGCTACTTGGGAGGCTGAGGCAGGAGAATCACTTGAACCCAGGAGGCGGAGTTGCAGTGAGCCGAGATCATGCCACTGCACTCCAGCCTGGGCAACAGAGTGAGACTCCATCTCAAAAAAATAAATAAATAAAAGGACATTCAGCAACCCTGGATACATTTACTTTCTGTGTAAAGATATGTTTGCTGAAGTCAAGGTAAACTGAACCACTCTGCAACTAGAGTTCTGACCAATTCAATCAAGAATTGTCTTGCCTAGGTATCATAATTATATCAATGGGGTTGACCCAGGATCAGATGTTTCTGCATTAACCCCTACCTGTATGAAGATCTGAAATCTCTACGGCATTTAAAAATAAACCCACTAATTAAAAAACAAAGGTGTCCTGTTTAGTAAAGGCTTCTTTGAAGTTCCCTCAGATTAAAGTGATGTCGCCCTGCCCCGAATTCCCATAGGTCTGCATTTACATCACGTTACACCTTGTACCTAAGTGATGTGTGTGCATGTGGCATAGTTCCTCCAGAGGCTATGCTCTTTGAGAGCAAAGTCTAGGACTGCTGTCTTTAGCTTTCCCAATGAATTCAGCTCAGTACATAGTAGGTGCTTGGTAAATGTTTGTGAAATGATCAAAGAATGAATGCGCACACATACACACACAAATTATTCTAGACAAATGATATACAAACTTTGTTACAGTCACCTCAAGTCAGAGTGTCCTTCACCAACTCAAATGGCTAAGAAGCCAAGTGGCTAAGGTAAGGGAGTGAAGCAGGCCTGAGACGGGGCATTTATTTGGTGAATTGGTGAAGGGTGTGTTCTATCTAAAGACAGCAGCTGCCACTCAGTTCCATGTACTTGTTGCTATGTAGAAATTCGCAATGGATTTCCCAAATCCTTCTTTTTCAGGTGCCAGAAATCTTGACCTATGTGAAATATTTTTGGTTTTAAAATCTCATCACCTAATTAATACATTTTTAAATACAGAGCAGAACAAACAGAAGCTACCTGTGGGCCAGACACAGGACAGAGGCTTATACTTGTAAGTCAGGTATTTTACAGATTCATTGCACCATGCCCTTCCCTTGGGATATGTTCTTGTTTAATGTCTCCCTGCCAGACATAAGTATTTCCCTTCAGTCTGTAAACCTCTACCCTGGTCTTCACTGTTCTTGTGATCTTACTAGGAGGATTTTCTCTAAGACCGGGTTTATTGCTGTTTGTCCGTCTTCCCCTGGTTTTGTTCACTCTTGTTAGGACAAACACAATTTTCCTCCCCAAACCTGGCCCTTTCTACTGTCTTTCTTGTGTTTTTGCCAAGTGAAGGCCATTTTTTCTCTTTGTAATCCAAACCACTGCACACTTTTTCATCTAACCTTCTTTGAAATTCATTGATCTCAACTCAGTGAAGTTTCTTTCATTCTACTTGCACTTGAATATCCTTCTCTTGTGTCAATCGATTCCCTTCTACCTTTTAAATCTAGGCTTTCTCTTTTGCCATTTTTCCTTGTGAATATAGTTTAGGCTTCATGTTTATCCGGGAAACTAGGCCTTTGACTACAGAACCACCAGCCATGAAGTACACTGCTTTCCTTTTTCCAGTGGACTCACCAATCCATGTTGGGGATCTTCTGTGAGCAGCCACACTGACTTACACAGGATGTCATTTTATAACGGCATCCTGATCACCATTTTATCAATGTGTTGTGACTCTTGGGACACAGAGATGACATTAATCTCTCCTAATCCTAAAATGTCACTGAAATTCTGGTCTCTTCTCTTAACATGCTGGGAGTTGCTGTGGATTTTGATTCCATAGTCTTTAGCAAGAAAGAAGTTTCTGGGGAAAAAAAAATATAATACACAGATACTTTTTTTTCTGCAGAATAAAAGTATTCCTGTATGATCTCCTCTGATTTATCTTTTCAAAACCTTTCCCCTGTTCCCAAAGCCATATAACCAACACAACCTAACATACTTAAAGTAGAAATACTGATGTTAACTTTCAGACTGGTGCTACTCAGCTCAAAAGGCCTCTCACGCTTACCTTTTTAAGTATTCTTGTCCTAGTCTACATGGGCTGTAAACACCACTTCAAAATCTTATTTTTCCAATCTGTGAAAGGTAGATCTCTTCAAATGATTGGGCTTGAAACTGAAGAGGATGTTAAAGAAGATAGTCGGGCTTTTTAAACTATAAAGAACTGGAGATGAGCTAAAGACATATTTCAGGGCATTTTATAAACATAAAATAATAAGGCAATAATCAAGATGTCATTAAAAGATACATGAACTAGCATGCAGGAAACACACACATTCAAGAACAATCTTCCTAGGATACCTACGGGATAATCAAGTTGGACTAAAATGTGTTGCATATTCATTGCACAATTAGTCTGAACTCAGTTAAATGATACTCTTTACAATTTTAGTCAAAGAAAAACAGATAATGCTAAAGTAAGATTAAGGGTGCTGACGGGCAAGGGATGGAGGGGGTGAAAATTAACCAAAGTATGTAACCCTCAGACTTCTGAGTGGCCTGGTGACCTTCTGAAGGCTATCTGCCAATATCTGAGCTTGAACTGAAACTTGAGTTTGGTAAACAGAATTGTGGTTTTGTATAAATTTCAAATCAAATGTCCATTCAGAGGCTGTGTGTTTTTCAGGTGTTTCCATGGTTACATAAAAAGAAAATTGTAATTCACATCTTACTACCCTAGGCTTTTAATACCAAAATCTTCAGAAGTCTTAAAATTGTAAGCCACTGACGTAATTTATTTGCCCCATTTCATTTCTGGTCATATAGTCTGAATCATAATGGCAAACTACAGTAGCTTATTATTGCTTAATACCAACTCTAAATCTGATTGAGTGGTTCAAAGAATTCCCTTCTTAGACAAGCTGGAACCACCAGAGACAAGCTAGACCCACCACTTGGTCTAGACAAGCTAGATCCATTCAACTCCAAAATGTCACTGGGTCCTGTCTTGAGATTCAGAGTACTTGAGTCAGTATTCAAGTACTGACTACGAGCGTTGCTTTATTTGTTTTTGAGATTTTCCACCATTCTTTCTGCTCCATAATTGAGAAAGCAACAAGATTTTAAGAGAACAAGATTATCCATATAGAAAAATATATTAAAATATTCAAGCATCAAAGCTATGCCTATTTTGAGGCAACACAATGCTGCCTCTTAATTAAGCATGGCTCTATTCCCCAAACTGTGTTACTTCTAGCTTTTAGTTTAGGGATTTTGTGTTTGGTATTTAAGGTTAACTTCCTAGTTGATTCAATTATTAACAGCAGCAACTGCCACTGTGAAAATGAGATGCTACACAATATTTGGCCTTAAAAGTTAAGAACCTATGAGTTAACTAGATGATCTAATCTAGCTTCAAATTAACCACATTAAAATAAACTAAATGCTCTTTCCTCTTCATGTTGCAAAACATTAAAATGTCATATTCTGTAACTTAAGAACTACTGTTCTCATTTGATTCAGGAGATGGTGTGGCATCTTTAATTCCTTTATCAATATTATCTCAGACCAACAGATGGAAGATCGGGCAATTAAGAAGAATGAGCATGTGGTATACTTATGATGCCTCTTCCACCCCCCCCGTGAAGTTTGCTTACTGAAATTTGTTTTACCTTATCCACCAAATAGGGATTTTGGAGCCAAAAATTACTAAGAAAACATTAAAGAATTTAAGGAAATTGATGATATATTATAGAGGCAGAGACAGAGAATAAATTTGCCACTCTTTTCTCAGCCTATTTCTCTGTTGCAAGATTTTATTCTAACAGACAAGTAGACAATATTCCTTGTTCTTTGTTCTTATATAGGGAAATTGTGACATAGATTTTGTCAATAGTAAATTAGTCAACAAGCATATACTAAGCTTTTAGGCCGTACAGACAAACTGGTGACAACAGATAATGGCCCTCTCCACTCTACAACCAGCAAACTCATAGGAAAACAGGCAATAAGAAAATTACTTCATTTCTTAAATGTAAAAGAGTTGAATTTTAGATCATAGCTCCAGGGATCAAGACATGTTATGTGCTGTGTCCCTTTTGGTTCCAGCAAGAAACAGATGGTAAAGTCAAGAAAGTAAATGAGAGATTTTAATAAAGGGAACATTTGTAGAGTTGTGGGCAGGATTTAGTCTCTTAAAACAAATAGTGGTGTACTCCAGCATGGTAACAAGGAACGGTGGAGTCCCCCAGGGCAATAACAAGGAATGGTATGGTACCCTAGGTCTAGTAACAGCAGGGAGCCAGCTGTAACAACCAGGTTCCTCCCCTGCCTTCACTGGCCATCCCTTTCCCCCCACCACACACTGAGAGAAATAATAAGGACAAGGTTGGGGGACCTGGAAGAAGAACTGTATGGAGAAATGTGCTGATAGAAACCATTGCCTCAGTGGAAGAAAGCAACAAACCCTCAGCAATCCAGCAGAGAGGAAGCTGGGGAATTAATACCCCAACATCATTCTCTGCTATCCTGTCTCCTATTGGTGAATAAAGGACCAGAACTAGGCATACAATTTAAAGAGGCCCTCACAGTACCCTGGGGTCCTCATTCCTTTTAACCTAATCCCAGCCCTGAGCAAACCCAATTAAAGCTGGAGGGCAAAGCAGCCTGTTGAAATTTTGCAAGGCACAGAGAAAGTCTGAGAGAGTAGAGAGCAAATTGATAGGAGAATAAGTAGAACTCTTAGCACACCTCCCTTTATTTTTCTAAATCAAATTATACCTAGTCTAAGTCTCCATTCTTCTGGTTGCAGAGAAATCCAGTTTCAGTAAATGTCTGGCTCCATTCACTTCCTTCATGGGATTATATTAATACAAACATCCTGAAAATTTGTGGCAGAAATACTGGAAGAGGGGCCAGGTCTTGATGGTTGTGGCCTCCTAACTTTTTCCATTACAATACTTGATATTCCTCTACTTTAGGAATGTACGCATCTAGGTACTATCTATACAATATTATTATTTTCTTGACATGTTCTTCAAATTCATTTAATTAGTAGAAAAAAAGGAATAGCCATTCAACCAGTTTTAACATGTAAAGAGTATATATATTCCGTATGCACATTAAAATAAGTAAAAAATGGCTGCTTAAAATTAGTCCACATTGTTTGAAGTTAGGCAATATGATGCCCCAGATATATTCTTTTTGCTTAGTCTTGCTTTGGCTATGTGGGCTCTTTTTTGGTTACATATAAGTTTTAAGATTATTTTTTCTAGTTCTGTGAAGAATGATGATGGTATTTTGATGGAAATTGCATTGAATCTGTAGATTTCTTTTGGCAGTATGGTCATTTTCACAATATTGATTCTACCCATCCATGAGCTAAAGTTACCAAAACAGCATGGTACTGGTATAAAAATAGGCACGTAGACCAATGGAACAGAATAGATAACCCAGAGATAAAGCCAAATGCTTACAGCCAACTGATCTTCAACAAAACAAAAACATAAAGCAGGAAAAGGACACCCTATTCAACAAATCGTGCTGGGATAATTGGCTAGCCACATGTAGGAGAATGAAACTAGATCCGCATCTCTCATCTTACACAAAAATCAACTCAAGATGGATCAAAGACTTAAATCTAAGACCTGAAACCATAGAAACTCTAGAAGATAACATCAGAAAAACTCTTCTAGACATTGGCTTAGGCAGAGAGTTCAGGACCAAAAACCCAAAAGTAAATGCAACAAAAACAAAAATAAATAGATGGGACCTGATTAAATTAAAAAGCTCTGCACAGCAAAAGAAATAATCAGCTGAGTAAACAGATAACCCACAGAGTGGGAAGAAATCTTCACAAACTGTGCATCCCACAAAGGACTAATATCCAGAATCTACAAGGAACTCAAACAAATCAGCGAAAAACAAAAAACAAACAAGCAAACAAACAAAAAAACCCACAAATAATCCCATTTAAAAGTGGGGAAAGAAAATGAACAGAAAATTATCAAAAGAAGATATACAAATGGCCAAAAAACATATGAAAAAATGCTCATCACTATCAGGCAAATGCAAATTTAAAAATAACACCTTATTCCTGCAAGAATGGACATAATTAAAAGAACAAAAATACTTGATGTTGAAGTGGATGTGAAGAAAAGGGAACACTTCTACACTGCTGATGGGAATGTAAACTAGTATAACTACTATGGAAAATAGTGTGGAGATGCCTTAAAAATACTGAAAGTAGAACTATGATTCAATCCAGCAATTACACTACTGGGTATCTACCCAGAGGAAAAGAAGTCATTATAATCAAAAGACATTTGCACACACATGCTTATAGCAGCACAATTCACAATTTCAAAAATATGGAATCAGCCTAAATGCCCATCAACTAACGAGTGGATAAAGAAAATACCACTCAGCCTTAAAAAGGAACAAAATGTCATTCACAGAAACCTGGATGGAGTTGGAGACCATTATTCTAACTGAAATAACTCAGGAATGGAAAACCAAATATCATATGTTGTCACTTATAAGTGGGAGCTAAGCTGTGAAGATGCAGAGGCATAAGAATGACATAAAGGAATTTGAGGACTCAAGGGGAAGGTGGGAGAGGGGTGAGGGGAATGAGGGATAAAAGATTACACATTGGGTACAGTGTACACCAAAATCTCAGATATCACCACTAAAGAACTTATCCATGTAGCCCAAAACCACCTGTTCCCCCAAAACTATTGAAATAAAATAAATTATAAAAGAATATTTAAAATATTAGTCCACATTGTGACCCTTGTTTGAATATTTTTGGCTTGCTCAATATTAAAGTCCATCCTCCCAACCACAGCTGCCCTGGACAAGCCCAGGGATGCATCTCATAGGAGTTATTTCCAGACACCAGTTTTACAGCTTCCTTCTCCCCACTGGTGCAGAGCAGGGCCTGGTCTCTGCCACCTTGACCTTATTCTCAGTCTCAGCAGTCACTCTGACACTGCCTCTAACTCTGCCCATCCAAGCACTCTGCCCATCCTTTCCCTTCTCCACTGAGGAATCCACAATTAATCCTCCTGGATGGACCCAACCCTTAAGATCTGTCTCTACTAGTTCAAGAGTACTCAGAAATTTAGAAACATAGTACTGGCTTCTCTGTTATGGAAAGAGAGAAGGGAATCACATCACTTATAAAATATGTTCTTCCAAATAATTCACACTGTCACTAAATAATAACAGCTGTTACGATGAAACGAACAGTGGTAAAGAAAACTGCCTGCAGGGAAGGAGGATATGACCTGCATAAACTTGGAGAGAATTGGCCACAGGCAGCCTAGAGAAAGGTGTGCAGAAGTCAGAGTGCCTGAGCTTGGCAGGCGTTCTTGTTAATTTTGCAGGAGACCTTCCAAGTTTTCTAGGTACCTGCCTTATCACCTCTGCTAATGATGATAAACTGTTGCCTCAGGATTCACAGCCACCCTTTTACACTGCATATGGATTTATTGCTATCAGCCTTAAACGGTAGATAGCAATTAAGGGAAGATGAGTGTGTGGTATAACATAAAAACTTGCAGGTGTTGCTTTGATCCTGCGTGACATCCAAATCTAATGGAATTTCTAGGGGCAGATCTCCTGGAAACTACGTATAGTAACAAAACTATTGATCATTTTTTTTAATGGAAGAATAAAATTGCCCATCTGGGCATGCCCTGTAATGGCCCATGTGCTAATGCTTCCCACCTTAGGTCAGCACTGAAAGAGTTGAACTAGTGTAACTGGAACCCAGTGAGAGCTGGGAACCTGGAAGAGGGACTACCTGGCTGGGGTTGTTACCACAGGACACTGCTACTGCTGAAGAAGTATCGCTGACACATGGAGACAGCAGGGAAGAAATTCTCCAACCTTTTCTCCTTCAACAAGCCAATTTCTTTCTTCTTGCCTCCCATCAGTTTAACCCAATGAGAAGCCAGCCAGAAAGGGAGGTGAAAAATGTCGACCTCAAGGATCAGCTTTGCAGGGCACAGAGCAGAGAAGAGACCAGGTTCAAGGTGGACGGGCAGAGAGAAGATGATTTCAGTTATTTTTATCTTCTCCATTTTTGACTCTGGAGATCCACTTAGCTCATGTGAACCTGACAGGATCAGAAGGAGGGCTAGGAGAGGGCAGACAATGGTCATTCCCCCTGAGCAAACTCTACAAAAGTCATCGTTTTTTTCAACATTTTTGAGGTAACATACTGACATGGCTGTAAGACTCTGATATAAAGACATAGGAAGTGTGTAATTGACTGTGAGAGTCATAAAAAAAGTATTAAGGACACATTTTATTATGATTTTATCCCCTTAACCACTAATAGTATAGGTATTGAATACTGAGTTAATAGAGAATATTCCATAATAGGATAGCAAAACAGCATTCCTAGAAAATTACCTTTCTATAAGCACCTTTTTTCAGAATATGTGGGGCACAGTGACACGCCATCAAGATTTCTCATCAAAATGAAGTTATTAGTTCTCAGCTATCAGCACCATCCAGAGATTATCTTATCTTGAAGGGAGCCACTCATCCAAGGTCACACACCTTGTCCCAGTCCCAGAACAGCCCACATCCAATGACTGATTAACACAGGCCTGTAAAGGACCAGCCCTTCATTCCAACTAGGGACCCAAGGGTCATGCCATCTTCAGAACTCCCCATAGGAATGACTGAGATTTCCACTGGACTGCATCTCAGCCCAGCTTCTTTCTCTGCACAATCCTACTTCTTTTCCTCCCTTTCACAGGTTGATCCCAAGAGCACTCCCTAACAAAAGCCCTCCATGTCGATCTCCAAGTGTGTTTTCCTGGGACTCAGCTGGCATCATAGAGAGATCCTAACAAATAAACATTTGTATTTCCCTATATTGTTCAACATGCCTCCTGTTTAAAACAGCAAAACAAAGAGATTATTTTCCTGCCAATATTTCATTAAACCCTCTACACATTAGTTTCCCTTTTCCTTTTTTTTGAGATGGAGTCTCACTCTGTCATCCATGCTGGATTGCAATGGTGCGATCTTGGTTCACTGCAACCTCTACCTATGGGGTTCAAGTGATTCTCTTGCCTCAGCCTCCTGAGTAGCTGGGATTACAGGTGCATGCCACCATGCCTGGCTAATGTTTTGTATCATTAGTAGACACTGGGTTTCACTGTGTTGGCCAGGCTGGTCTTGAACTCCTGACCTCATGATCTGTCCATCTCGACCTCCCAAAGTGCTGGGATTACAGGTGTGAGCCACCGTACCCAGCCATTAGTTTCCCTTTTCTAAGATTTTAGTTTTGCTCTTGAAATGTACTTGGAGAAAATGAATAGACCTGGATTATTTAAAATAAAACCCCAAATACACCAAGTCTTATACCAGAAAACCAGAGAAGAAGGCAAAAGGAGAACCAAAGGCCAAGTTAAAAAGGGATGGGCCGGGTGTGGTGGCTCATGCCTGTAATCCAGCACTTTGGGAGGCCCAGGGAGGCAGACCACTTGAGGTCAGAAGTTCGAGACCAGCCTGGTCAACATGACAAAACCCGTCTCTACTAAAAGTACAAAAATTAGCTGGGCATAATGGTGCATGCTTGTAATCCCGGCTACTTGGGAGGCTGAGGCAGGCGAAGAGCTTGAACCCTGAAGGAGAGGGCTGCAGTGAGCTGAGATTGTGCCACTGCACTCCAGCTGGGGTGACAGAGTGAGACTCCATCTCAAAAAAAACAAAAAAAGGTGATGAATGAGAATATAAGAAATGTATTTATACATCCAATGAAAAAAATGCTTTGAAAATGGAAGGCAGATCCCTGGTCTCATGGACGTTTGCAATGGAAATCTACTAAGTGCTTTAATAGTATCTTATTTAATGGAAAAAGAGGAGATGCTGATGACTATAAATTATGTGTTGCGTTATGACAGTTATTAAATGATTATATATGTCAAGAAAAATGATGAAATAAAAAATGAACTATAGTGGCTTTGTAATGTGTTAACTTGTCCTGGCTGATCTACATTTCTCAAAATTCCTTTCTTGTATGTTTATTGTTAGAGTAGGCTGCAAGGGAGATTCTTAGGAGAGACTTGGAGGGCAGCAGTGGCGCATCAGTCCTTCCGTAGCTCACATATGTTGTTGCCGATCTGTGACTCATCTTGTTGGCATGTTGGCATGACTGGGGTGACAACTGCTCCACTTTCTTTGGGTCTACCAACTCTATAGTGGTCACACACAGAGGTAGGATGGGCCCACATGAACCCAAAATTTGGTTAAAATGTTGAGACCGATGACACTACACATGCATCAAGAGGTTATGAAAAAGTCTTACCCACATAATGAGGTTTTCTGGGGAGAGCAAGAGAGGTTCTCAAGCAGAACTTGTAAAAATGACATGAGAGAAAGCAAGAAAAAGAGACTGGCTGTGCAGAAGCTCTTTAGTTTAATTACATCCCATTTGTCAATTTTGGCTTTTGTTGCCATTGCTTTTGGTGTTTTAGACATGAAGTCCTTGCCCATGTCTATGTCCTGAATGGTATTGCCTATGTGTTCTTCTAGGTTTTTTATGGTTTTAGGTCTAACATTTAAGTCTTTAATCCATCTCGAATTAATTTTTGTATAAGGTGTAAGGAAGGGATCCAGTTTCAGCTTTCTACATATGGCTAGCCAGTTTTCCCAGCACCATTTATTAAATAGGGAATCCTTTCCCCATTGCTTGTTTTTGTCAGGTTTGACAAAGATCAGATGGTTGTAGATATGCGGCATTATTTCTGAGGGCTCTGTTCTGTTCCATTGATCTATATCTCTGTTTTGGTACCAGTACCATGCTGTTTTGGTTACTGTAGCCTTGTAGTATAGTTTGAAGTCAGGTAGCGTGATGCCTCCAGCTTTGTTCTTTTGGCTTAGGATTGACTTGGCAATGCAGGCTCTTTTTTGGTTCCATATGAACTTTAAAGTAGTTTTTTCCAATTCTGTGAAGAAAGTCATTGGTAGCTTGATGGGGATGGCAAAATAAACACCATCAGAGTGAATAGGCAACCTACAGAATGGGAGAAAATTTTTGCAATCTACTTGTCTGACAAAGGGCTAATATCCAGAATCTACAATGAACTCAAACAAATTTACAAGAAAAAAACAAACAACCCCATCAAAAAGTGGGCGAAGGATATGAACAGACACTTCTCAAAAGAAGACATTTTTGCAGCCAACAGACACATGAAAAAATGCTCATCATCACTGGCCATCAGAGAAATGCAAATCAAAACCACAATGAGATACCACCTCACACCAGTTAGAACGGCAATCATTAAAAAGTCAGGAATCAACAGGTGCTGGAGAGGATGTGGAGAAATAGGAACACTTTTACACTGTTGGTGGGACTGTAAACTAGTTCAAACATTGTGGAAGTCAGTGTGGTGATTCCTCAGGGATCTAGAACTAGAAATACCATTTGACTCAGCAATCCCATTCCTGGGTATATACCCAAAGGATTATAAATCATGCTGCTATAAAGACGCATGCACACGCATGCTGTGGCACTATTCACAATAGCAAAGACTTGGAACCAACCCAAATGTCCAACAATGATAGACAGGATTAAGAAAATGTGGCACATATACACCATGGAATACTATGCAGCCATAAAAAATGATGAGTTTGTGTCCTTTGTAGGGATATGGATGAAGCTGGAAACCATCATTCTTAGCAAACTATCACAAGGACAAAAAACCAAACACCATATGTTCTCACTCATAGGTGGGAATTGAACAATGAGAACACATGGACACAGGAAGGGGAATATCACACACCGGGGCCTGTTGTGTGGTGGGGGGAGGGGGGAGGGATAGCATTAGGAGATATACCTAATGTTAAATGACAAGTTAATGGGTGCAGCACACAAACATGGC
Organism: Pongo abelii; assembly: GCF_028885655.2. NCBI lineage: Eukaryota > Metazoa > Chordata > Mammalia > Primates > Hominidae > Pongo > Pongo abelii. The sequence goes on along the minus strand of NC_071992.2, from coordinate 134,947,960 downwards.
ACATGTATACATATGTAACTAACCTGCACGTGGTGCACATGTACCCTAAAACTTAAAGTATAATAAAAATGAAAGAAAGAAAGAAAGAAAAAGAGACTGGCTTAGGTGGTTAGAGGATAAGGCTAGGGCTGATGTAGCTTGGACTTCCTGCCAGTGCCAGAGGAGGGAACATTCAGGCTTTCTTATCAGCCTGCCCATATGCGGAGCAGAAGAGGAAGGAGGAGTGGTGGGACTTGAATGCTTTTAGCAATGAAACAACATGAAATTGGATTCAGCAATGAAACAACAAAAATGGATTCAATGTTTAATACAAGCTTTTTTGATTCATGCACCAAAATAATTTTGTCTGGGTTTAACTTCAAGATGAAGGGCCTTGGCTTCTGAAGCGTACCTCCACCATCCAGATCAGAAGCAATAAAAGCACACACGGGTTTCAGTTTATCCTCATTGGCTCCAGCTCACACTTGTGGGTTATAGCTTGATCTTGCTCTCCCCTGCTTTACTTACATATTTTCTTCAGGATTGCCTGTGCTGTGCATTTTAAGCTTCAATAACAGATACAAAGACAGCAACTTCACAGTAACTACTTAACCAGCTCCCATCCCATAGAGCCAACTCCCTGCCACAAGTACATATGTGTGTGTGTCTGTGGGTCTCCATGTGTGTATGTGTGGGTACACATACTAGTGGCTTTTCAGATTAAACTCTGATACAGGAACCCCAAACCCTACTTGTTTGGAAGATGGGAATATGGATTAAGAAAGGTTTGGAAACCCATCTCAGACCAGATGATATTCCCATTCAATAGGTTGAATGGTTCCCATTGGACCCCCAATTAAATATTTAATTCATCCAGGTGTTTAAGGTCCTTGAGCCTACATCTGTATCCTGAACTGCAGCCAAACTGAACTGCCGGAAGCTCTCTAACTAGACAGCCATATTCACATACACAAAATGCAATAGTGTGGGAAGAAGGCCCAGGTCACAGTCTCAGTTTTGCCTCCACCTAGATGAAAGACCTTGGCCAATCTTACCCTGGTAGCCTTGATTTCCTTATATGTACAGTGGTATGTGTGGTCATCTTGGATAATTAACCATCTTCATCAATTTCATTTTGAAAAGCAAGAGATCACATGTGCAAATGTTGAGGTTTTTCTTTTTTCAAAGAAAGAATCTATACACTGAGACTGTCTTAATTACTATTTTTGTTATAAACAAGTTCTCAAGGCCCTCATCATATAGTGTACTTTCTAAATTTTAGATCACAGAGTCTAACTGTGTCAGTCATGATAGCTACACATGCATTAATTTCCTTCCTTTCACTCTCGCTCACTTCCCTTACTTAATATATTAAATGTCATCACAATTTTCTACCATGTCCAATTTATGCCAAAGTGCAGATTTTTCATACCTGCAGATAGGATTTAAAAGTGCCAGCATTTTAAAGCTTAAGTTCTTATCAAGGCAAAAAATGGTAGTCATTTGTGTAAATCTTGTTGAGAGTTTTCTTTAACTTTGGTCTCTAAGTCATAAAAATTAATGTCTATAATTTGCTTTATAGTTCCACAGAGAGGGACAGTGAAGGAAAGGAGAAAAATACCTGCTCTATTAGAGAGTGTAACCAGAATTGATCATGTGAGTAAAAATCCAGAATTATAAAATTATTGCTACTCTTATGCAAAGAAAAGGAAGTGGAAAGAAAAAAAGGATTAAACAAATATACCAAGAGAAATATAAACACTACAGAAGACAAGTCTGCTAATAAAAAGACAGAGTACTAAATTATTATGACTCTAAACTTAACTAAATGATTGTAGTCATTTTTCAACTCCTGTTTACCAAGTCAAATTAGAAAAATAAACTTGCACAATAAGAATAATGGAGACAATTCAAAATAAGTATTGGCAAAGTGCAGGTGGGGAGTGCTTCAAGTCAGTGTGAACATAAACATTTGGTCTGAATGATGTGCATTGTGACATAATAAGAAAATTAGCAAACATCTATTGAATTGCTTATAATTGTCTTTAAACAAAGCACTCAAGACACGCCATATGATTAGAGGAAAACAGATGTGGTATCATTCCACAGAGCAGGTAGGAATGGCTGAGCCAGCTATTATAATTCAGAAATTGTACCTTAGCAATATAATGAAACAAATATAATAAGATGAAAAATCTTTAAACAGTTAGAAGACAATGGGATCGTAAGCAAAAGATAAGATGGCCTTATAAAGAAAATATCACTTTAGACTGAAGTCATAGATTTTTGCCAACAAATTAGAAAATCAATGGCTGAAGGAAATGAAGTAGATGTTTCATAATTGCAATGCCTTTGGTGAGGCTTGTAACAAAAATCACATAAAATGTTATTGCTTAAATTGGTTTGAATTGGCTTAAAGATGAATATAGTCACTTGAATGGAAAATTGTTTGCCCTATTGAAGAAATATGCCTAGAAGATATTGACAAGGATGAGTATTTATTTATTCCAATGCACCCAAATTTTCCTTCTTCTTTTCAAGGTCTTGATGCAAATGAGGATAGACTTACAAATACAGGTACTACCCATATGCAAATAGTAAATTCTATATTTATTTTTAGCCAACTAAGTGATACAGCATCCATTTAAAGAAAAAAAATGTAGAAGAAAATGAAGGAATAAGGTAAAATGAAATATATCTAATATAGGCATATAGTACAAAATATTGGTTATTTCTGATAATATCTATGTAAAGAAATGGAAGTATGGTTGTTTGGGGTTTTGTTTAACTTTGGTTGAGTTATCATCTGTACAAATTTTGGGGTGACTGCATCTCCATGGGAGGTATGCCCTGTAGGCTCAGGCTTGCATGAAAGTTACAGCCTGTTCCTTCTCTAGATGGAATGACAGCATCCTACACATGAACAGAAATGGCTGTCTGCTGAGTGTGGTGGCACATGCCTGTAATTCCAACTACTTGGGAGGCTGAGGCAGGAGAATCGCTTGAACCTGGGAGGCGGAGGTTGCAGTGAGCCGAGATCAGGCCACTGTACTACTCCAGCCTGGGCAACAGAATGAGACTCTGTCTCAAAAAAAAAAAAAAAAAAAAAAAAAAAAAAAAATAGCTGTCTAATCTGAATACCCAGAACACTGGAACAAGGGTATGATGAGGAGTTGAATCACTGAATCACTTTCCTGCCAACCTGGTAGTAAAGCTGAGGCAACTCCCTCCCTTCCCCCTGTAAAGACCTCAGTACATTTCACCAGGAGCTCCTTCAGCCAGTTCCATCAGGGCTATGACATTTTCCCACCATTGGAATATTGCATATACCCACCTGCTGTAGCTGTAGCCAGTTCTTACCCATGGGCACCTCCTACTAGCATGAAAGCTGAACTGTTCAACCTAGTAGAGAAAAAACACCTGAGGAAAAAAAAGTGGAAACCACTGGGGAACAAGGAAAGCTTCATGAGATCTCTGCCATCCTAGCCTGATATGGTTTGGATTTGTGCTCTCACCCAAATCTCATGTCACACTGTACTCTCCAATGTTGGAGGAGTAGCCTGGGGTAGGCAACTGGACCATGGGGGTGGATTTCCCCCTTGCTGTTCTTGTGAGTTTTCATCAGATCTTGTTTAAAAGTGTATAGCACCTCCCTTTTCTTTCTCTTCCTCTTGATCCAGCCATGAAAAATGTACCTGCTTCCCCTCTGCCTTCCACCATGATTGTAAGTTTCCTGAGGCTTCCCCAGCAATGCTTCCTGTACAGGCTGTGGAACTGTGAGCCAATTAAAACTCTTTTTTTTAATATAAATTACCCAGTCTTAGGTATTTCTTTATAGCAGTGCAAGTATGGGCTAATATAGAAAATTGATACCTCGCAGTGGGGCATTGCTATAAAGATAACCAAAAATGTGAAAGCAGATTTGGAACTGGGTAAGAGGCGGTGGTTGAAACAGTTTGGAGGGCTCAGAAGAAGATAAGAAGATGAGGGAAAGTTTGGAACTTCCCAGAGACTTGTTGACTAGTTTTGACCAAAATGCTAATAGTGATACGGACAGAGAAGACCAAGCTGATGAGGTCTCAGATGGAGATAAGAAACTTGCTGGGAACTGAAGGAAAGGTCACTTTTGTTATGTATTCACAAAGAACCTGGTGGTATTGTGCCCCTACTCTAGGGATCTGTGAAACTTTGAACTTGAGAAAGATGATGTAGGGTATCTGGTAGGAGAAATTTCTAAGCAGTAAAGTGTTCAAGATATAGTCTGGTTGCATTTAAAATCCTATGCTCATATGCGTGAACAAAGAAATGACCTGAACCTGGAACCTAAATTTAAAAGGGAAGCAGAGCATAAAAGTTTGGAAAGTTGCAGCCTGGCCATATGGTAGAAAAGAAAAATTCATTTTCAGGCTGCAGAAATGTGCTTACCTAAAGGAAGAGAAGTACGAATAGCCAAGACAATTGGATAAAGATCCTCAAGGCATTTCAGAGACCTTTGTGGCAGACCCTCCCATCAAAAGTCCAGAGGCCTAAGGAGGGAAGAATAGTTTTCTGGGCCAGGCCCAGGGTCCTGCTATCCTGTGCAGCCTCGGGACACTGCTCTCTGTATCCCAGGTGCTCCAGTTCCATCCATGGCTCAAAGGGGCTCAGGTCCTCAAGCTGCTGCTTCAGAGGGTGCAAGTCTCAAGCCTTGGTGGCTTCCACATAGTGTTAAGCCTGTGGGTGTGCACAGTGCAAGAGTTGAGGCTTGGAAGCCTCCACCTAGATTTTAAAGTTATATGGAAAAGCCTGGATGTCCAGGCAGAAGTCTGCTACAGGGGTAGAGTTCTCATGGAGAACCTCTACTAGGGCAGTACAGAGGGGAAATGAGGGGTTGAAGCTGCCACGTAGAGTCCCCACTGGGGCACTGCCTAGTGGAGCTGTGAGAAGAGGGCCACCATCCTCCTGACCTCAGAATTGTAGGTACACTGACAGCTTGCATTGTGCACCTGGAAAAGCTGCAGGCACTCAACACCAGTCCTTGGGAACAGCCATGGGGGCTGAGTTCTGCAAGGCCACAGGAGCAGAGCTGCCTAAAGCCTTGGGAGCCCATCCCTTGCATCAGTGTGACCTGGATGTGAGACATGGAGTCAAATGAGATTATTCTGGAGCTTTAAAATTTAGTAACTGCCCTGCTGCATTTTGGACTTGCACAGGGCCTGTAGTCTCTTTATTTTAGCAAATTTCTCCCTTTTGGAATGGGAGTATTTACCCAATGCCTGTACCCCAGTTGTATCTTGGAAGTAACTACCTTGTTTTTATTTTATTTTATTTTATTTTATTTTATTTTTTATTTTATAGGCTCAAAGGTGGAAGGGACTTGCCTTGTCTCACATGAGACTTTGAACTGAAGACTTTTGAGTTAATGCTGAAATGAGTTAAGACTTGGGGGACGGTTGAGAAGGGATGATAGTATTTTGCAATGTGAGAAGAATATGAGATTTGGGAGGCAGCAGTGGCAAATGATATGGTTTGAATTTGTGCAAACATCCAGGGCCGAAGTTAAGCAATCACATCTTCAAAGCAGGGAAAAACCCACTCCAATCAAAAAAAATTCAAAAATATTAAGAAATAGTCTATCGGGATGAGAAGGAACCAGAAAAATAATTCTGGCAATATGAAAAAATAGAGTTTTAAAACACTCCTAGTGGATCATACTAACTCTCCAGCAATGGATCTAAACCAAAATGAAATTCTTAAAATAACAAGTAAAGAAATCAAAATATTGATTACAAAGTTGCTCAATGAGATCCAAGAGAAAATTGAAAACCAACAAAAATAAATTTAAAAAATCAGAATATGAATGAAAAAATTTCTAGAGATAGTAAGAAAAAGAAAAACAAAACTTCTGGAAATTAAAATATTTAAGAGCCTGAAGACAAAGGTTTCAAAATAACCAATCAGACAAAAATAAAGAAAAAAGAATTAAAAGAAATGAAAAAAGTATCCAAGAAATATAAGCTTATGCAACATAATCAAACCTAATAATTTAATCATAGGCATTCCTGAGGGAGAAAAAGAAAAAGCAAAAAAATTGGAAAACATATTTGAGGGAATGATTGAGGTCTTGCTAGAGATTTAGACATCCAGATACAAGAAGTTCAAAGAACTACTGGAAGATTCATTGCAAAAATAATATTACCAAGGCATATAGTAATTAGGCTATACAGTCAATGTGAAGGAAAGAATTCTAAGAGCAGAGAGACAAAAACATAAAATAACTTACAAAGCAGAACCTATCAGACTAAGAGCATATTTCTCAGCAGAAACCTTATAAACCAGAAGGAATTGGGGTCCTATCTTTAGTTTCCTTAAATGGAATAACTGTCAGCCAAGAATTTTGTATTCCAAAAACTAAGTTTCATAAATGAAGGAGAAATAATGTTTTTCTAAGACAAGCAAAAACTGAGGGTATTTGTCACCACTAGACCGAATGATCCTACAAGAAATGCTCAAAGGAGTTCTAAACATTAAAATGTAAGGTCAATATGCACCAGTATAAAAACACCCAAAAGTGGAAAACTCCCAGGGCTTACAAAACAATACAATGGAGAATACAAAGCAACCAAGTAACAATCAACTTGGTGACTGGAACAGTATCACACATATCATTACTAACTTTGAATGTAAACCCACTGTCAACATCATACTGATTGTGGAAAAGTTGAAAGCATTTCCTCTCAGAACCAGAACAAGACAAGGTTGCCTATTTTCACCACTTCTATTCAACATAGTACAGAAATTCCTAGCCAGAGCAATCAGGCAAGAGAAAGAAATTAAAGACATCCAAATCAGAAAAGAGGAAGCCAAGCTATCGCTGCTGATAATATGATCTTCTACCTAGAAAACCCTAAAGTCTCCTCCAGAAGACACCTAGATTTGATAAATAAAATCAGTAAAGTCTCAGGTAGCAAAATCAACGTACACAAATTAGGGGCGCTATTACATATCAATAACATCCAAGTTGAGAATCAAATCAAGAACTGTATCTCATGTACTATAGCTGTAAAAATAAAATAAAATTGGAATATATTTAACCAAGGAGGTGAAAGATCTCTACAAGGAGAACTACAAAACTCTGATGAAAGAAATTATAGATAACATAATCAAATGGAAAAACATTCCATTCTCATAGATTACAAGAATCAATATTATGAAAGTGATCATACTGCCCAAAGCAATCTACAGATTCAATGCAATTCTTATAAAAATACCAATGTCATTTTTCACAGAATTAGAACAAAAACCAATCCAAAACTTAATATGGAACCAGAAAAGAGCCCAAATAACCAAAGCAATCCTAAGCAAAAAGAATAAATCTGGAGGCATCACATTACCAGATTTCAAATTATAGCACAAGGCTATAGTATCCAAAACAGCATGGTACTGGTATAAAAGTAGACACATAAGACAATGGAACAGAATAGAGAACCCAGAAATAAAACTACCTATCTATGACCAGGTGATCGTCAACAAAGCAGACATAAACATACATGGGAAAAGGACGCCCTACTCAATAAATGGTGCTGAGACAATTGGATAGTCATATGCAGAAGAATGAAACTAGACCCTTATCTCTCACCCTATACAAAAATTAACTTAAGATGGATTAAAAACATTAGACCTAAAACCATAAAAATGTTAGGAGAAAACCTAGAAAAAACTCTTCTAAATACTGGTCTAACCAAAGATTTTATGACTAAGACCCCAAAAGCAAATGCAAAAAATAAATAAATAAATAAGTAAATAAAAGGGACTGAATTAAACTGAAAAGCTTGTGCACAACAAAAGAAATAATCAACAGTAAATAGACTACCTACAGAATTTGAGAATATATTAACAAACTATACATCTGACAGAAGACTAATATCTCAAATCTACAAGGAACTCAAACAAATCATCAAGAAAGAACAAATAATCCTATAAACAAGGGACAAATACCATCAACATTTTTAAAAGTAAATATATAAATGGCCAGCAAACATATAAAAAAATGGTCAATATAACTAATCACCAAGGAAACGCAAATTAAAACCACAATGAGATGACATCTTACCCCAGACAGAATGGCCATCATTAAAAAGTCAAAAAACAATAGATACTTGCATGAATGCAGTGGAAATGGAATGCTTATACACTGTTGGTGGGAATGTAAATCTATACAACCTCTCTGGAAAACAGTATGGAGATTCCTCAAAGAACTAAAAGTAAACCTACCATTCAGTCCAGCAATCCTGCTACTGAACATCCACCCAACAGAAAAGAAGTCATTGTATAAAGATACCTGCACTTGTGTGTTTATTTCAGCACAATTCACAACTGCAGAGATATAGGATCAGCCTAAGTGCACATCAACCAATGACAGGATAAAGAAAATGTGATATAAACATACCATGAAATATTGCTCAACCATAAAAAAGAAAAATAATGTCTTTTGCAGCCACTTGGATGAAACTGGAAGCCATTATCTTAAGTGAAGTTACTCAGGAATGGAAAACCAAATACTATATGTTCTCACTTACAAGCGGGAGCTAAGCTGTGGGTACACAGAAGCATACAGAGCGGTATAATGGATATTGGAGTCTCAGAAGTGGGGAGGGTGGAAAAAGGGTGAGGGATAAAAAATTACCTGTTGGGTACAATGTATACTATTTGAGTGATGGGTACACTAAAAGCTCAGACTTTACCACTATGCAATTCATTCATGTAACCAAAAACCACTTGTACTCCTAAATATATTAAAATACAAATAAAATTAAAAGCTGGAGTCTAAGAATTTAACCCTTGAATTATCCCCTCTTTTATTCTATACCCTTCCCTCCCTCCCACGTAAAAATTATCATTTTCCGTGGAAAAAGTTATCAGAAAGCTTCGAAAAAGATACTTTGTGTCACAATTAAGGTAAGCACTCTGCTCACACAAATCAAATGAAAATGAGCCTAGAGGTTATTGATCCTCTCTCACCTACCAGGTGAGGAACACACTTTATCTGGCAATATCCCAGGGTCTGAACTGGGGGGAACTTTTGTTCACAGAGCCACATAAAAGCAACGAGCAAACAGCAGGATTTGATAAGATGGCTAAAAACTAGGTCACTGAATCTGACACAGAGGGTGGGAGAGACCAGGGACTTGCATAAGCAAAGTAGCCGAGAGGGAGGCTTGAACTGTGTCAAGAAAACCAGGAGACCATCTGGGATTTAGGAGAGACAAGCAGGGGAAAGGAAGTCTTAGGCAAAGGGAACCTCACATGCAAAGACACAGAAGCAGAGTGCACACCAAGATTCAGAGCAGCTGAGTGTGTCTTATCTTAGTGTTAGATTGACCATACACCCAATGCTTGCTATGCAACCACAGCTTAAAGCTTTATCAGTGCTCTGTTGTGCATAGGACAAAAGGGGGAAATTCCTATTGTAGCCTACAAGACCTGCCTGGCGGTCTTGCCCACATCTTAACTCTCCAGTTTCATCTTGCTGCATGCTGTTGGGAGACAATTACCCGTGTATATCTCACATTGCCGCACTTCTTAGAAAAAGATGCAATAACTGCCATTTTGTTCCAGATTATCTTTTCAAGAGTACAGGGAGTTTTCCTGGAAGTTAGAGACAGTGTTTGCCTCTGGAACAGAAGGCAGGTTTGATTACGGTCCAGTGTAATAAAGACGGTATTTCCCTCCAGTAAGTCAGGAAGGCTTACTACCCATTTTAAAAGATTGAAGTTCAGAAAGCTCAGGACTCCTTAATGGTGACACAAACTCACTGCATGTGTAGCTCCACTGGCACCCCTTCATGTTACCTCTGTGGGACTTTGGGTGGGAGTGGAGGGGTGGTTGCTGCAAACATGCAGCTTCTGCTACTTGCTGTGCCATGAGTAATAGAGTCTTTTTCTCTGACCCTGGAGTCTCATGTTGTCTGCCAGCCACTATAAAATGGTAACAGGCTAGCATGTTTGTGTGAAAATAGGATAAAATCTCACATCCTTCACAATTTTTTTTTTTTTGAGACAGAGTCTCTCTCTGTCGCCCAGGCTGGAGTGCAGTGGCGCGATCTCGGCTCACTGCAATCTCCGCCCTCCGGGTTCACGCCATTCTGCCTCAGCCTCTCGAGTAGCTGGGACTACTGGTGCCTGCCACCATGCCTGGCTAATTTTTTGTGTTTTTAGTAGAGATGGGATTTCACCATGTTAGCCATGTTGGTCTCAATCTCCTGACCTTGTGATCCTCCTGCCTTGGCCACTTTCCGAATTCTGGTTACTCTGGCTTTGTTTCCATTTTTGGAAAGTGTCATGTTCCTGGCCACACATCCCTTCTTTATAGAGTGTTCCTTTGCCCTCCTTGTCAAGTTAGTACTTATTCATCCTGAAGATCTCAAGTATCACTTCCTTAGAAAGCCTTCCAGAGCCTTTTCCCCATAAGCATAAGGCACCCACCCACCCCTCACAGTGTACCTTTAGCTTATAACATCAATCACAGTGCAATAGGATGATAAATAGAAATTTCCTCACGTTTTCAGTTTTCAAATGAGGCCCTGAAGTTTAACACAATAGATGATGAATGTCCTATATATTGTAAAGCGAAGTGCTAGGCATGTAACCTAAGGACTTGCTTAGAATAATCAAAATTGGCTCATCCAACTCCTGCCTATATAAATAAAGCCATGGTCTTCATCTAAAAGAAGACAAATATTTATTTGACAGGAATTTGCAGATGAGCTGTAGAGAATGTGGGATGTTTTCCCTGTTCTGTCCTTTTCTTTGCTCTCTGTCTCTGGCCAGGTGAAAGGTCCCCAAGAGAAACTTTCACAGAAATTGGGATTGTTTAAATAGAGGAAATCACCAGCCAGCTCCCTCGTTAGTTGCTTACTTGGCAGTAGAAAGTAGAACTCGTCTCATGCTGCTGCTTAATGGAGCCCGTGTGTTCTTGCATAAGCCTTACATGTGTTTTCTGAAGTCAAAGAAAGAAAGTCAAAGATCTGAGCCTGATTCTTCTGGAGAAGCCTGAATGAGAAGTTAGCTGAAGCTTTCCCTGGAACAAAATGATAAAGGAAGATAGCAACAGAAGAGGCTTGAATGCCTAATATTTGGAAGGACAAGTATGCGTAATATCGTTCCAAGGGTCAAGCGGATGTGGTTGAAGTTAGGCAGGCAAGAATGTTATTAAAATAACTTGTTCCACAGGGCTACCTACTGAACCATGGGGATACAAGAGGAAGTCTACTAGGAAGAAGATGTTATAGAGCAGTCTACAGAGAGGGAAGGAATTAAAAGAAGCATGCTGCCAAGGACAAGATAGAGGAGAGGAGAGAGGGGAGCAAGGAGAATGAAAGAGCACATCCCTTCCCCACTGCTGGTCTGGGGAGTCACAGGTCTGGTCCAAGCTGGATAAAGAGAAAAAAAACTTTTAACTGAAGAGGGTAAAGTTTTTATTGAGATTAGTATAGACTTCTTAATACCTGAAAACAGACTTTTAAAAATGCCTAGATGTTATACAAAAAGTTTTGAGCAATAAGGAAAAAAAATATAAGGCAAGATCAAATAGATAAGAAAGGAAGAAATAAAGCATCCCTATTTGCATATGACATGATTGTCTGCGCAGAAAATTTTGAGAAATCTACAAAAAATCTCTTAGAACTAGGTGAGTTTAGCAAAGTTGCAAGAGACAAGATTATACAGAAATCATTTGTATTTCAATATAGTAACAATGAAAATGTGGAAAAACTTAAAAACAATAAGATTTACAAATGCTCTAATGAAAATTAAATTCTTAGGTATATACTTAACAAATGATGTGCAGAATCTGAAAGCTAAAATGTATTTAATACAAAACTCTGATTAAATAAATCAATAATCTAAATAAATGAGGAGACATACTGTGTTTATGGATTGGAAGACTCAACATGGTAAAGATATCATTTCTCCCCATATTGATCTATAAGTTTAGTATAATTCCTATCAAAATCTCAGCAGGTTTTTTAGACAAAATCTATGTAGACATATATCTATATCTACGTAGACATATACAATTTTATTCTAAACTTTACATGGCAAGGCACATGTCATCGAACAGCTAAAACAATCTTGACAAGAAGAATAAAGTTGGAGGAATTGCTCTACCTGATAAGACTTATTATAAGCTACAGTAATCCAGACAGTGTGGCATCAGCAGACAGAAAGACTCATTGATCAATGAAATAGAACAGGGATTTCAGAAATAGACTACACAAATATGCTTAGCTGATTTTAGACAAAGACGCAAAAGAAATACAATAGAGGAAAGATAATCCTTTCTCAATAAATGGTGTTGGAGTAATTGGACGTTCATAAAAACAGACTTCAACCTAACCCTTACATCTTATACAAAAATAAGCTCAAAATGGATCATTGACTTAAAAACTTTTTAGGGGGACATTGGGGATACAAAACCTTCTAGGGCTAGGAAAGAATTCTTAGATTGGACAATAAAAGCACACATACACACACACAAAAGCAGCTGGGTACAGTGGCTCACTGGCTCACACCCATAATCCCAGCACTTTGAGAGGTAGAGGCAGGAGAATTGCTTGAGGCCAGGAGTTCGAGAACAGCCTGAGAAACAGTGAGACTCTGTCTCTACAAAAAATTTTAAAAACAAAAAATATTAGCTGGTGGAATGCACCTGTAATCCATGCGCCTCGGGAGGCTGAGGTGGAAGGATCATGTGAGACCAGGAGTTTGAGGCTGCAGTGAGCTATGATCATGCCACTACACTACAGTGTGAGCAACAGAGTGATATTCTATCTCTAATGATGATGATGATGATGAGGATGATGATGAAGGAGGAGGAGAATAATAATTATTTATGAATTGAATCTCATCAAAATCTAAAAATATTAGAACCCACCAAAATTGAAAAAGTTTTCCTCTGAGAAAGCCCACATGAAGAGACTGAAAAGAAAAGCTACAGACTAGGAGAAACTGTTTGCAAACCACATATTCAACAAAGGACTAGTATCTAGAACATACTAACTCTCAAAACTTAACGGTTACAAACCAAACTATCTAATTAGAAAATCAGCAAAATACCTAAATACATATATCAAGGAAGAAGATATAGATGGAAAATAAGCATATGAAAGACATTCAACATTATTAGACACCAGAAAAAATGCAAATCAATACCACAATGAGATATCACTGTATACTTATCTGTTAGCTAAAATTAAAAATAGTGACAGCACTACTTGCTAACAAGAATGAGAAGAAACAAAATTACTTATCCTTTGCTGGTAAGAATGTAAAATGGTACAGCTACTCTAGATACTTTTGCAGTTTCTTAAAAAACTAAATATGCATTTACCATACCACTCAGCAACTGCACTCTTAGATATTTATCCCAGATAAATAAAAATTGTGTTCACATAAAACTAGTACACAAATGTTTATTACACTTTAATTTGTAATGAGAAAAAAAACTAGAAATGGTCTTGATGTCTTCCATAGGTGAATGGCAAAGCAATCTGTGGTATATCTGAACTGTGAATGTTACTCAGTGTAATGCCTACATAACATCACTGAATTTCCACCCTGCGCTAACTCTGCTTATCTTTAAGAAAAATTGGAAAAATGTTCCATTTGTAACCAGACCAGCTAAGACTGGTTAAAATCAAGATACCCAGATAGCTGACCAACAACTTCAAAAAGACTCTAGGCTTCATTATTATCTCATTTCCATTCTAAATGACACTCCAGCAATGCCATAACAGTTGATAACTGTCATGACAACAATCCTAAAAGAAGCGATAAAAAGGTAAAAAGGAAGGTGACACTCTGGTTCCAGAGAAGTTCACTGCTCATTTTCAGAAAATACATGAATATTCCTACCTGACTTTTGATGTCCAATCCCTTCATTAGAGAAATCCTGTATTTTAGCCCTGTCTCCCCTCGCTAGTCCAGAAGTTGATTTGTGAGCCACACTCCTGTTTCTCCACTTCCTTGGCCATGGAATAAAGCTTGCTCTCTACGTGATCCTCACTTTCAGTTTCACGTATTGGCTCTGGGACGCTGAACGGGAAAGAGCCCATCTTCTGGGCTACCGAGTTTAGAGGTAGCATGAACACTACTCAGCAATAAAAAGGAACAAACTATTGAAAAGAATCAACTTGGATAAATTTCCATAGAATTATGCTGAGTAAAAAAAGCCAATCCCAAAAGATTACACATTGTATTATTCCATTTATATAATATTTTCAAAATGACAAAATTTCTAGAAATGAAGAACAGGTTAGTGGTTTCAAGGAGTTAGGGATGGAGGTGAGAAACAGGGAGGGAGGTATATGTTGTTATCAATGAGTGACACAAAAAATATCCTTGTGATGATTAAACTGTTCAGTATCTTGACTATGGTGGTATATACATGAACCTATACATATGACAAAATTACGTGGAACTAAATACACGAATATGCACACATGGACATACAAATGAACGTAAGTAAAACTGGAGAAATATGAATAGAATTAGTGGATTTTATCAATGTCAATATCCTGGTTGTGATCATGTTTTGTAGTTTTGTCAAATGTTCCCATGGGGTAAAATGGGTAAGGAGTACATGGGCTCTCTCTGTATTTTTTCTTTAAACTATACATAATTCTAACATTATCTCAATAAAAATTTCAATTAAAGACACATGGGACATGCCAAAGATTCCATATTTGGGTAAGAAAGGCAATTTACCAAAGTGGGTGTAAAGGCAAAAATGAAAAAGATTGATCACTTCCAGTTTATACCACCTCAAGTTTAACCAGTAGCATACACTCTTACAATACTACATCATTTCACACTTAGTTTTATGTGTTTTGGTGGATATTTGTTGCCTTATTGTACTGTAAGCCTCTTCATAGCTGGATCATATCTTGATTGCTCATTATTTTAGCTCTAGATCCTGACAGTTATTAAGTAATCAAATAGTATTCAATAAATTAACAAAGGAAGTTTTAAAAAATAATGTTAAAGAAACAGAACTTAACAATCATTAATACAATATATTAAGCAGCAATAATGCCAAAAAAAAAAGTGCCAGGACAACAGTGAAGTAAGTGCTTCCAGGTGTCAGGCTGGTGAAGGTTCATGTTCTTCCTCTGGCACATGTCTCAAAGGTGAACAGGAAAGTTATGTGATTTTCTATGCTTCAAATTCCTCAACTGCAATATGAAGGTGTTAATAGCATCCATCCTACAGGGTTGCTATGAGAACTGAAATTTTATAGGTAAAGCAAAATAGTTGGAACATAGCAGTTGCTCAATAAATGCTGTTTCCTCTACTAAAATTATTGTTACCACTGCCAAAACTCATGTCACAAAACCAATTGCGCCAATTGAGGAACAACAATTGTTACAAAAAGACACTGGCCAGAGGGCCAAATAAAGAAAATAATGAAAGAAACTTTTTACATGTTTTTCAATAGTAATAGTGTTCTATAAGTGCATTTTTCTAAAGAGAGATAAAATTAATAAAAATTAATAAAATCACTTTAAACATCTCATATTTACAAGATATACTACATTCTAGGGCATAAAATATGCCTTAACAAATTTTTAAAAAATAAAAATTACACAAGATATGTAAGAACATCCCCCAATAGAATTAAACTAGAAATCAATAATACAAAGCTGAAAAATCACCCAAATATCTGGGTGTTAAACAACACAATTCCAAATGACCCATAGGCTAAAGAATAAGTAAAAAGAGAAATATAAAAATATTTGGAACTAAAAGAAAATGAAAACACAACTCACCAAAAACTGGGATTCAGTGAAAGCAGAGCCTAAAGGGAAATTTATAACATCCAATGCATATATTAGAATGAAAGAAAGATCTAAAATTAAATCTAAGCTTGCACCCTAGAAAACTAGAGAAGGAAGAATGTAAGCCCAAAGCAAACAAGAAAGAAATAATAAAAAGTAGGATCAATGAAATTGAAAACAGGAAAACAGTAGAGAACATCAATAAAACCTAAAGGTAGTTCTGTGAGATCAATATAATGAATAAGCTTCTAGCCTTAATCAGGAAAAAGGAGGAAAGATACAAATTTATCAGTATCAGAGATGAAAGAAAGACATCACTACTGATACCATGGATATTAAAAGGAAAATAAAGAAATACAATGATCAACTTTATGTTCACAAATTTGATAACTTAGATTAAATGTAACTATTCCTTGAAAAATACAAACTATTAAAACTCACACAGATTAAACAGACAATCTGAATAGGCCTCTATCTATTAAATAAATTGAATCAATAATCAATAACCTTCCAAAAAAAAAAAAAAAGGAAAACACCAAGCCCAGATGGTTTCGCTTGTGAATGCTATCAAACATTTAATCAATATATGATACCAGTTCTCCACAATATCTTTCAGAACATCGACGTGGATAGAACACTTCCCAACTTATTCTATGAGGCTAGCACTACTGCAATACAGAACCAGCTAAAAGCATTACAAGAAAGGAAACCTAAAAACCAATATCTCTCATGAATAGATACAAAAATCCTCAACAGAATATTAGCAAAGAAAATCTAATGATATACAAAAAGAAGTACACCACAACCAAGTGTAAATATGCAAGGCTGGTTCAACATTCAAAAATCAATTGATGTAATCTGCCACAATGGACAAAAATAGAAAAATAATATGATATATCAATATACGAGACAAAGAATTTGGTGAAACCCAACACCCATTCATGATAACATCCCTCAGCAAGCTAAGAATAAGAGAAACTTTCTTATCTTGATAAAAAAAATTTATTAAAAACCTATAGCTAATATCATACGTAATGGTGAGTATTTTCCCCCTAAGAAGGGGAACAAAGCAATGATATCCTCTCTTCCGTATCCTACTATACGTAACACTGGAAGTCCTAGCTAGTGCAATAAGACAAGAAAAGAAGACAAATAGTATACAGATTTTAAAGGAGGAAATAAACCTGCCCTTATTCTCAGATGACATGATTGTCTATGTAGAGAAACCCGAAGAATACACAAAAGGACTCCTCAGACTAACAAGCAAGTTTAGCAAGGTCACAAGAAACAGGATTAATACACAAAAGCTAATTGCTTCCCTGTGTATCAGCAGTGACCAATTGGAATTGGAACTTTTCAAAAATACACATTATTTACAATGCACCAAAAAAATGAAATACAGCTGTGTCCATTGGTGTATCAGAGGGATTGGTTCCAGGATCACCATGGATACCAAAATCCATGCATACTCAAGTCTTGCCATTTTCCCTGTGAAACCTGGTAATGCAAAAATTCAGCCCTTTACATATGCAGGTTTCATTCCTCATGAATACTGATCTGCATCTGGTTGCGAAAAATGAATATAAGTGGACCTGTGCAGTTCAAACTCATGTTATTCAAGAGTTAACTGTACGTAGGTTTAAATTTAACACATTAACAGGGTATATATGTGGAAAATTATAATTTTTTTTTTGTTTTTTGAAAGAATATAAATCTGCTATACTGTTTCACTCTTCTGTACTCACCAATTTAGTTTCTCTGCTTCCTTTCTCTTTGTTCACACTTTCAAGTTTCATAGTTTTCAAAGTTTCATAGAGTCATCCCCTCTATGAAACACTTCATGAAATTTCAGGCCATTCTGTAGAATTGACCACTCCTGCTTTTGTGCTCCATTGAACCCAGTGTATGTTTCTATCATGGCATATAAATCATTGAATGCATTTAGTTGTTTAAATATATTTATCATTTTACTAGTCAATAAATTATTTTTAAAAATGTATTTTTTATCTTAAGATAGATCATTTTCTTTTTATTTTTAAATTGACAAATAAAAATTATGTATATTTTGGTGTACAACATAATGTTTTGAAATATGTATATATTGTGAAATGCCTAAATCAAGCTAATTAACATATTACCTCACATATTTATCATTTTTGTGGTGAGAACACTTAAAATCTACTCTCTTTGCAATTTTCAAGCATATAATACATTGTTAACCATAGTCACCATGTTGTGCTATAGATCTCTTGAAATTATTCCTCCTGTCTAACTGACATATTGTACTCCTTGACCAACATCTTTGCAACTCTGCTGGTTCCCCACACCAGCCCCAGATAACCACCATTCTACTGTATGCTTCCATTAATTTGACTTTTGGGATTCTACATATAAGTGAGATCATGCAGTATTTGTCTTTCTGTGCCTGGTTCATTTCACTTAATGTAATGTTCTCTAGGCGAACCCACGTTGTCACAAATGACAGGATTTTATTCTCTTTTAAGGTTGAATAGTATTCCATAGTGGATATATGCCACATTTTCTTTACGTATCCTTTGTTGATGAACACCTAAGTTGATTCCATATCTCTGCTACTAGAAATAGTGCTGCAATTAATACAGGAGTGAAGACATCTCTTTGATACACTGATTTCATTTCCTTTGGCTGTATATACTCATTAGTGAAATTGATGGATCATGTAGTAGCACTATTTTTAACTTTTGAGAAAATTCCATACTATTTCCCATAATGGTTATACTAATTTACATTTTCATTTTCACTAACAGTGCAGAAGAGCTCTCTTTTCCACACATCCTCTCTTTTCTCCACAACTGTTATAATTTTACTTGTAAACAGAATTATACAGAATTTTTAAATTCTGATGAAAGAAAATCTAAATAAATATTTTCCATGTTCATAAAGTGGAAAACTTAATATTGTTTAGATGATAATACCTCATAAATCAATCTATAGATTTCATGAAAATCCTATTAAAATCCAAGCAACTTATTTTATAGGTGTTAACAAAATGATTTAAAGTTTATATGGAAATGTGAAAGACCTAGAATAGCCAACACAATATTGAAGAACAACAGTGAAGGACGCATCCTTGCTGATTTCAAGTCTTACCATAAAACTTCAGTAATCAAGACAATGAGGTATTGACTAAACAATAGACATAAGTTACTGGAACAAAACAGCTCAGAAAGAGACTCACACAAATATAGTCAACTGCTATTTGTAAAAGGAGCAAAGGCAATACAGTGGAGAAAAGGATCATCTGTTCAACAAATGGTGCTGGAGAAACTGGATGTCCAAGATCAGAGAGTTGTAGATGTGTGGTATTATTTCTGAGGGCTCTGTTCTGTTCCATCGGTCTATATCTCTGTTTTGGTACCAGTACCATGCTGTTTTGGTTACTGTAGCCTTGTAGTATAGTTTGAAGTCAGGTAGTGTGATGCCTCCAGCTTTGTTCTTTTGGCTTAGGATTGACTTGGCGATGCAGGCTCTTTTTTGGTTCCATATGAACTTTAAAGTAGTTTTTTCCAATTCTGTGAAGAAAGTCATTTGTAGCTTGATGGGGATGGCATTGAATGTATAAATTACATTGGGCAGTATGGCCATTTTCACGATATTGATTCTTCCTATCCATGAGCATGGAATGTTCTTCCATTTGTTTGTGTCCTCTTTTGTTTTGTAGAGCAGTGGTTTGTAGTTCTCCTCGAAGAGGTCCTTCACATCCCTCATAAGTTGGATTCCTAGGTATTTTATTCTCTTTAAAGCAATTGTGAATGGGAGTTCACTCATGATTTGGCTCTCTGTTTGTCTGTTATTGGTGTATAAGAATGCTTGTGATTTTTGCACATCGATTTTGTATCCTGAGACGTTGCTGAAGTCACTTATCAGCTTAAGGAGATTTTGGGCTGAGATGATGGGGTTTTCTAGATATACAATCATGTCATCTGCAAACAGGGACAATTTGACTTCCTCTTTTCCTAATTGAATATCCTTTATTTCTTTCTCCTGCCTGATTGCCCTGGCCAGAACTTCCAACACTATGTTGAATAGGAGTGGTGAGAAAGGGCATCCCTGTCTTGTGCCAGTTTTCAAAGGGAATGCTTCCTGTTTTTGCCCATTCAGTATGATATTGGCTGTGGGTTTGTCATAAATAGCTCTTATTATTTTGAGATATGTCCCATCGATTTATTGAGAGTTTTTAGCATGAAGGGCTGTTGAATTTTATCAAAGGCCTTTTCTGCATCTATGGAGATAATCATGTGGTTTCTGTTGTTGGTTCTGTTTATATGCTGGATTACATTTATTGATTTGCGTATGTTGAACCAGCCTTGCATCCCAGGGATGAAGCCCACTTGATCATGGTGGATAAGCTTTTTGACAAACCTGACAAAAACAAGAAATGAGGAAAGGATTCCCTATTTAACAAATGGTGCTGGGAAAACTGGCTAGCCATATGTAGAAAGCTGAAATGGGATCCCTTCCTTACACCTTATACAAAAATTAATTCAAGATGGATTGAAGACTTACATGTTAGACCTAAAACCTTAAAAACCCTAGAAGAAAACCTAGGCAATACCATTCAGGACATAGGCATGGGGAAGGACTTCATGTCTAAAACACTAAAAGCAATGGCAACAAAAGCCAAAATTGATAAATGGGATCTAATTAAACTAAAGAGCTTCCACACAGCAAAAGAAACTACCATCAGAGTGAACAGGCAACCCACAGAATGGGAGAAAATTTTTGCAATCTACTCATCTGACAAAGGGCTAATATCCAGAATCTACAAAAAACTCCAACAAATTTACAAGAAAAAAACAAAAAACCCCATCAACAAGTGGGCAAAGGATATGAACAGACACTTCTCAAAAGAAGACGTTCATGAAGCCAAAAGACACATGAAAAAAATGCTCATCATCACTGGCCATCAGAGAAATGCAAATCAAAACCACAGTGAGATACCATCTCACACCAGTTAGAATGGCGATCATTAAAAAGTCAGGAAACAACAGGTGCTGGAGAGGATGTGGAGAAATAGGAACACTTTTACACTGTTGGTGGGACTGTAAACTGGTTCAACCATTGTGGAAGTCAGTGTGGGGATTCCTCAGGGATCTAGAACTAGAAATACCATTTGACCCAGCCATCCCATTACTGGGTATATACCCAAAGGATTA
Organism: Pongo abelii; assembly: GCF_028885655.2. NCBI lineage: Eukaryota > Metazoa > Chordata > Mammalia > Primates > Hominidae > Pongo > Pongo abelii. Next base: position 134,926,972 of record NC_071992.2, on the reverse strand, counting down.
TAAATCATGCTGCTATAAAGACACACGCACACGTATGTTTATTGCGGCACTATTCACAATAGCAAAGACCTGAAACTAATCCAAAAGTCCAACAATGATAGACTGGATTAAGAAAATGTGGCACATATACACCATGGAATACTATGCAGCCATAAAAAATGATGAGTTCATGTCCTTTGTAGGGACATGGATGAAGCTGGAAACCATCATTCTGAGCAAACTATCGCAAGGACAAAAAACCAAACATCGCATGTTCTCACTTATAGGTGGGAATTGAACAATGAAAACATTTGGACACAGGAAGGGGGACATCACACACCGGGGCCTGTTGTGTGGTGGGGGGAGGGGGGAGGGATAGCATTAGAAGATATACCTAATGTAAATGACAAGTTAATGGGTGCAGCACACCAACATGGCGAATGTATACATATGTAACAAACCTGCACGTTGTGCACATGTACCCTAGAACTGAAAGTATAATAATAAATAAAGTATATAAGATAAAAAAAAATAAGAAATTGGATGTCCATAGGCCAAAAAAAAAAGAGAGAGAAACATAAAAGAAAACACCTAGACACCAATTCAAAATGGATTTACATGTTACATGTAAAATGCAAAACCATAAAACTCCTAGAAAAGAGCAAAGCAGAAAATCTATATGAACTTGTGTTTGGTGGTGAGTTTTTAGATGCAATACCAAAAGCATAATCCATTAAAAAATTGATAAGTTATACTTTATTAAAAATAAAAGCATGTGCTCTCGAAGACACAGTTAAGAGAATGAATAGGCAAGCTGCAGACCAGAAGGAAATATTTGTAAAATACATATCTGACAAGGAACTTATATCCAAAATATACAAAGAAATCTTAAAATTCAACAATAAGGGAACAACTCAATTTTTCAAACTGGGCAAGAGCAGATATCTCACCAATGAAGATATACAGAAGACAGGTAACCCTATGAAAAGGTGCTCAACATCATTTTGTTAGGGAATTTCAAATTAAAATATTTGTAACTTTATAATGGAGAAAACTGACAAACACTACCTCAGCCACATAATCAAGGTCAACATCAATAACAATGTCAGACTGATAGCATGTACACTAACCCAAGTCCAATCATGAGAAAACATCAGATAAATCCCAAATGAAGACATTCTACCAAATACCTGACCAGTACTTCTCAAAACTGTCAAGGCCATCAAAATCAAGGAGTCGAAAAATTTGTCAGCCAAGAGGAACCTGAAGAGTCATGTCAACTAAATGTAGTGCTGAACCCTGAACAGATCTTGGAATAGAAAAAAGAACATTCAGTAAAAGCTAAGGAAATCTAAATAAAGTATGGACTTCAGTAAACAATAATATGTTGATATTATTAATTGCAGCAAATGTACCATACAAATGTTAGACGCTAATAATAGAGGAACGGGGTGTGGGATACATGGGAATTCTCTGTACCTTCTTCGCAATTTTCCTGTAAATTTAAAACTGTTCTTTAAAAAGTTTTTCTCAAAGGCTTGTTGAATGGATATGGAGTTTTTGTTTTGTAAGATGAAGAGTTCTAGAATCCTGTTTTACAACAATGTGGATATGGTTACTGATTTACACACTGAAAAATAGTTGAGATGGTAAATTTTCTGTTGTTTTCCTCCACAATTAAAAATAAAATATTTTTAAGTCTCATTTTTACTTTTAGCAACGTGAGTTTCTCAGCCTCTTCAATTAACATTAAATACTAATTATTATTATAACATACTAATTATTAGTATACCTTATGGCATGAATAAAATGCTTTATGTATGTAGGCACTGTGCTAAGTGTTTCACAAAAACTTGATGGAATCTTTACAACAACTCCATTAGGTGAGTACTATTATTATGTTTCCCATGTTACAAGAGGTAACTATGAAGCTCAAAGAATTGAAGTCAATTGCTGTGGTCACATTGCTAGTAAGTGCTTTTAATTCCCAGAGCAATCTGCCTCCAACACTCCATATTCACAACTACTTTGTTATATTAGCAAATTTCCCTTGCAGCAGGAAGGTATCAGAACCCCAAGGTATTAAGACAAAAAAAAATCCAACAACAAATACATTTAAAAAAACACAAGGGCGAACAAATAAATAAATGCTCAGCTAGCAGAGCAGCCAGTCACTTAAGTAAAGTGGCTTTCCGTTTCTATGCATTTCCCATAGCAGCTTTGTACCATTGATGGCTAGTCTCCAATTGGAATCCCATTACCATCAATAGTGGCTGTTGTGATGTAATCTATGCTCCCTATCACTCACTAATATTCATTTATGAAAACTGGGAGGAAAAAATATGCCATACCTTACAGACCCAAAAACTAAGGGTTGCACATTTCGACAAAAGTTGCATTTGTAGGAAAATTAAACTCCAAAACTCCATCATAAATGTCAATTCTTTTAGAGGGAGGAAGAATCTTTGAATAAAGAAGGGAAGTAATGTTGCTAAGAAACAGGTTAATCTTGCATTTTGTTAAAATAAAATAAATAAAAAGACCTGCATGTTACCCTTCTGTTTACAAAGCCCCTTGCACATGTCAGGCATGGGCTGTGACTGATGGAAAAGCAATCTCTCTGTTTGTGAAATCTCACATTTCTCTCCTGGAATTTAAAAGAGGTAGAAAGCTCATATGAGGCTAAACTGGATAGTTCCTTGGAAATTAAAGTTGGAAAACTTTGAGGAAAAATGTTCCAAGCTCCATCTGATCTAAAAATCAGCACCAATGCTTTACCTTTAATGTGGAAAATCATAAATAGCCAGAATAGATCCCTGTTCAGGATGGAGCAGGCCACGTGAATGGAATGTGGAAAATACATTAATAACTTTGAATTGAAAATGTGAATACATCTTATAACTTTGAAAGTGCTATGAAATGTTAAACCAGGGTTCAAACTCTGTGATTTTTTTCCCCTCCATCAGCTTTCACTAATTTCAGTTTCAAAGACTCTTACATAAAAGGAAGGCACAGTCTCTATTACTAGTGTTCCAGTTTTATAGATATTAGCTTTAACTTATTGATTATGTTGAGTCTTCTCCATCCTTAGTAGTGTTTTATCCTTTGGCTTTCCTATAACTGAGAGAAGTGTGTTAAAATCTCCTACTATTAGTGTGTCTCTACTTGTCATCCCTAGCAGTTTCTGCTTTTTGAAAGTCATTTCTGTGTTACTGGAAGAAAAGATAAGTTTTGAATCATCTTTGTGAATTTCTGCCTGTAGTATTATAAAATATCCTTCTTTATCTATTTTAATATTTTTGGCCTTAATTTATACTCCCCTATAAGAAGACCTCTGATTTTTTCAAAATTTGCAATTGCCTATTCTTTTATTTTTAACCTTCAAAATCACTTAATTTTAGGTATGTCCCTTTTAAATATTATAGAGCAAGGATTTTCTTCTTTGGGCACTCTGAAAATCTTTTCTTTTTTCTTTGTAGTAAGTAAGGTGAGCCTATTTGCATTTGCTGATATGATCTATGTGTTTGGTCCCTGTTCTGTCATAATGTTTTATGATATTTTTTATTGAATATAGAAAGTTGTTCACTATGTGGCCCTTGTTCTTGCCTCCTCCTTTTTTAAGATGCATACTAAAGTATTTGATAGTAAAATGATATTTTACCATTTTACTATAATTTACTTTAAAATACTTCAGCCATAAAAAGTGGTGTTTGCAGGGTGACACATAAAATAAATACAGTAAAATATTGGTGGTTATTCAAGATGGGAATTGGGGTTCATTGTAGGCCCTTCGTTTATGTATGCTTGGAAAAATTTGTTTTTAAAAGTGCTTTGCTTTTTAAACAGTTACAAAAAAGAATTTCATCTGTTTCATCTATTATACAAAGTTTTAATTTTTTAAATTTTCTTTCACAATAAGCCAAGTTACAACTTCATGAACACAGACCTAAAATAATAAACACTTAAAAGCTTCATAAAAAGAAGTGTTAGTCTCTAAATCAAATAAAGATCCTCTCTATTGCCTCAAGCTCTGCACTAAATTATACATACTGTAAATGAGCACAGCTTCTTTTAAACTTATAAGAAACAATTTTGTCTTTGTGAGAGTTTTATAACCACATCCACAGCCTATAAAAAGCCTGTCTTGATGTGGTTCCCATGGTGACAGGACATAATATATGTGTCCATTAAATTTGTAAATGTAATGAAGCGTAATAAAAATCTACTTCAGAAAAATACACTTCTCAGCATATTTTTATTAATTAAAATATTACATTGAGCATTTTTCATGTCTGAATGCCTGACAGCAAATAAAAGCTTTGCCACAGATTAACTGTGACTCTTGAGTTCCATCCAATATTAATTGGTACAAAATAGGAAAGGCATTTTTGCACAGAAAATATTTTGACTGGTGGCCCAGAGTGATTAATGGGTAAACAGTAACGCTTCCTGAACTGTGCATATGCCATTTCAAATGCCACCAGCAAGACCGATTTTGGCATTTGTGTCCACAGGGACAGGAACAGATGAGAAATTAGATGTCTTCAATTCTTGTGGAAGAAGAGAAGTTCCTTACTGGTGATTCCCTACCCCAGCCCTGCTGAGAATGTGAGACTATTTTGCCTGTTGGGAAGGCATAGTATCATAAAAGCAGTTTAAGAAAATCTCATATAAGCTCAGCTATCAACAAAAGCAAAAACCAGCTGAGTACATCGTTGGAAACACATCAGTTGCAAAAAATGAAAAAAGTGAGGGATGGAGAGAAAACCAAGGAGTAATGAGCTACATCACTCTCACATTCCACTTTGAATGGTTAAAATTCTAAGCAGAATAAGAGGAGAGGAGAGCATCTTATTTTCAGAATGGTTACCTAGTTATCTTCAAATGAGGAACAGAAAATTCTCAAGTATATTCAAATATATTCTCTGTGCCTGTCCTCCCAAGTTAAGAATATCTGAATGAGTTTGATATATTTGAAATCACACGAAAAATGTCACTGGAGAGAGAATGCATAGTTTCTTACCCACTCCAAAAATCAAGATGAGCATGAATTTCCTCTCATATATTAAGTTAATCTGAGAGATATTTATCTTTTGAATGATTGTGCCATACTGCAAAGCAATAACTATAAGAGTCTTCACTGTCCTGTTTGTTGTTCCATGAAGAACCTGACCAATTAAACTACATTGAGCTACTACGCAACTGAAGAACAAAGTGCTAAACTTACAGGATTATAAGCCCTCCCAAAGATATTTTTTTAATACTCTTACAGTATTCCTATTACTTAACCATACCTCAAGATCCTGATCACAATTTTGGAATATGGAAAATATCTGAAAATCACTGCTCCCACTGACATAGTGCCATGCTCAAAAATGAAAAGATATGCTTGAGCATGGTATTTATAATGGACCCATCATTCAGGGCAGAATATCAACATTATATTACTACTTAATGGTACAGATTTGCCTTGCTGTTGCAGTGAAAAAGTAAGCAATGGCAATTCACAAATATTTGGAAGTTCCCCAAAGAAAACTTTTCTTCCTTACTGGCTCAGAAGGCTTTTTGAAAATAGGGAACTCTAGGAGTGCACATATTTTGAGGCAAAAATAGAAAGCAAAAGAAGTGAAGAAACCAAAAGCCTTCCAAATCTGGAGGTTCCTGGGGTGTTGAGCTCAGATCTTGCCAGCAGCTCCTTGCCAGCAGCTCCTTCTCATTTGGTGAGGTGGGGATTTTTAAGCACACTCCTTTTACCCAAGTGGAGTGTTTCTGTACTAAAATACATAAGAGGACTCTTTAAGAGTTAGCACTCTAGTCAGGGTTCCTTGATTCTTAACACTTACACTCCAGCATCTGTCCATCCCAGGGTTTCTCAGGTACACTGCTAGCTCCTGATCCTTCATTTCACATTGAAGCACTCATCAGACTATCTCTAATGATCTGCTCTTCCATGCCACTGGCCTGCCCATCGGACTGTGAGCCCCTTGATGGAAGGAAATGAATCTTGCTATTTTCAGCATTTCACCCTTAGTGACTGCTTAACACAGAAATGTTGATTTATGTGGATGGAAAAAGTCTTGATCTATTTGTAAACTACTATATACATATGAATACTGATTTTGTCAAATACATAACGGCACCCTTCATCCTTTGCAACTCAAGATCACATTATCTGGATAGTAGACAAATAAGGTTGTATTTCTTTGTTTTCTGCCCTTTTTTGACTATCTAAAATATTACTGAATTGTTAAAGTGTGAATACAGAAAAAGAGAATATATATATATAGTGTATATGTGTGTGTGTATATGTATGTGTGTGTGTGTATATATATATATACTGTGTGTGTATATATATATATACTGTGTGTGTATATATATATATATATATATATACTGTGTGTGTGTATATATATATATATACTGTGTGTGTATACATATATATACACTGTGTATATATATACTGAGTCACTGCCTCTGCCTAATTTTACCCATTTATTTATTTATTCATTGTATTTTTTTAACATCTATGAAGTGTTAGGCTTTATCTTAGACATTGAGCAAGGAGTAGTGAACAAAGTAGAAATGCCCTTTTCACTCAAGAAGCTTACATTCTGCTGTGCTTGAGAAAAGACAATAAACCAGTAGACAAATAAAGGTACCAGGTAATCTCAGGTTGTAAAACATGCAAATAAACAAAGCAAACTATATGATATAATAAAGTGACTAGAAGAAGGGAGAGGCTGTGTTAATAAGTGCAAGAAAGGCCTCTTTGAGGGGTGGCTTTGATCACAGCAAATTTAGAAGAGTGAAGGAGAGAAGGGGGTAGCCAATGAGACAGAGTGGGTTAGGGTAAGATCATGGAGGGCTATATAGGTTGCCACAGGAGTTCAGATTTTACTCCAGGGCCACAAGAAGACGTTGGACTATTATAAGCAGGGAAGTGGCAAGACCTTATTCTTAGGAAACACTACTCTGGCTATTGGGTAGACAATGGAATGTGGCCTGCCACAGGTCAAGTGGGGGATCCTACAGGAAGACTGAGCCACGTTTACTCCAGGAGTTCTCAATTAGGGGCGATTTTGCCTCCCAAAGGACATCCGACAATTACTAGGACAATTTTTGGTTGTCCCAACTAGGGAAGAGAGGTGCTACTGGCATCTAGTGGGCACACCCCATAGATGCTGCCAAACGTCCTTCAATGCACATTCATTCAGTGATGCCACAATTGAGAAACCTTGATTTCCTCTACACATATTTGCTCTTTGGCTTCTGGGAAGCATGGTAGGAGCAACAGAAAAAAAAAGTTAAATAAATTCTAAGGGTTGTGTGTTCATACGACATAAAGCAGCAAACTAGAGAAAAACAAAGAGCACAGAGGAAGCTGTAAAGCTAGACTTACAGTCACCCCAAACAAGGAGTCATCTACTAGTGTCACCTGTTGTATCAAAAGCAAAGAGGCCTTGCTCTAGAGACTAGCTAAACTCCGTTTAATTTTTTATTGCATCCTCAGCATTGTGACCCCCATAGATGAAGAATAGGGAATTATTTTTTATTTTCCTCTTGTTAAATTAAATAGCACTTGATTTAGATTACTTTGTAGTAACACTTAGAAGTATTTCACAAATAGCACAACTAAGCCTTATAAGTGTCTTCCTTTCAATAAGTTAATAATCTGCTTTCAGACATGTGAATCTTTTATTAATTAGTGATTGACATAGAAAATATTCTTGGTTGTGACATCTGGAACTTGTCTATCAATATGTCTAGAAACAGAGACAGTAACCCACAATGGACACCACAGTCAGAGAGCTTGATCTAGGGTATGCTCATGAAGAGACTGATGCACCAGGATTCCCCCAGCAGGTGATTATGCTAGTCTTAGAGAAGGTTTCACACTCAAAGGGAACCCCTGGGATGCTGCTATTACTCTTTGAAGGACACTTGACTTTCACTGAACATCTGCCTTGCTTAATGTATGTACCCTACTAAACATGCGCACCTGAACTGAATGTTAACCGAGGAAAAAAATGAGTAAGAAACCATTTTGAAAACCCCAGGATCTCTGCTGGTAAGCTAAAATACAACATGGATCCAAAAAAAAAAAGTCTTACTATAGGATTTTAGGGGTTTCCTATTAAAGGGAAGTTTAAGTTTATATTTCCTAAATAGCCACATTCCATAAGAATCAATAAAAAAAAATTAATGGAAAAACAAGATTACATATTTATATAAGAAAATGAAAGTTACACATACTAGAATAAAATAATTCTAACGTGAGACAATATATAGGCAGATAAATATATTCCTTGGAGAGTTGTAAGATGGGTTCCTTCATACACTGATGGAAATTGGGGTTTATAAATTACCAAAACCTTTTACTGAAGTATCCCTGGACACTTTTTTAAAAGTTCGTGTTTTATAGTTTGTTAACTAGTCTTTGAACTTACTTCCATTCTAACCTAGTGAATGATCAAAGAAAAACACAAAGATTTATGAATAAAGCTACTTGTTGTAAGATTACTAATCGTGGTGTGAAATGGTAACAACAGTCAGGAATTGGTTAAATTAAGCAATTTAGTTGACCTAAAATGTAAAACATTAGTAGGTCATTTAAAATCAAGTTTTTCAGAAAAACATTCAAAATACTGTTCACTGGTGCACTCCCGGAGCCTAAAATAGTACCTAGTACATTATGTTAAGCCCTCAACAAATATTTGCGAAGTAAAAGAATATAAGAATATATTGAATCAAAAAGAGTACAAAATCGTTTGTTTCATTATGATCCAAATTCTCTTGAAAAAAGTACACACACACGCACAACAGACACACACACACACACACATGCATACCTACATATATATATACCCCGACTTAGGCCTAGAAAAAGGCCTGGAGGAAAATACACACAATTATTTACAATGCTGATCTTTGGGTGGTAGATTTGTGCATTGTTTTTGTGTCCTTGTTTCTTTATTTTTCAGATCTTCTACAATACCAGTTACTTAAATACAATAAATATTTATCAGTGCTGTAATCAAAAAGAGCTATATTTTTAAGTGGCAAGACAACTGCATACATTAGAAAGGTAAGTCACTATTCTTTTTGGTGACATTTCCCACTTCATTTCTCTATTGGATCTCTTGAGTGTGTATGGGATCAATCAATTAATTTAGTTTAACAAACATTTGTTGGCTGGACATGGTGGCTCATACCTGTAATCCCAACACTTTGGGAGGCCAAGGCAGGAGGATCACTTGAGCTCAGGGGTTTGAGACCAGCCTGGGCAACCTAGTGAAACCCCATCTCTACCCAAAATACAAAAATTAGCCAGATGTGGTGGCACACACCTGTAGTCCCAGCTACTCGGGAGGTTAAGGTGGGAAGATCACTGGAGCCCAGGAGGTTGAGGCTGAAACGAGCCCTGATCACCCCACTGCACTCCAGCCTGTGTGACAGAGTGAGACCATATCTAAAAAAAAATTAAAGTAATAAAAATAATAAAAGAATAAACACTTGTTGATGTATGGGGAGGGGGGCTCATAATAGGAGGACGATGGTGAGGGCGATGATATAAAGGGTGATGGTTGATGTGGAAGGTTTTAGGGGCTCTTTGGTGAATAGTTTTAGGGCGTCGGCAAAGGGTTGTAGTAGTCCGTAGGGGCCTACAATGTTGGGTCCTTTGCGTAGTTGTGTGTAGCCCTGGATTTTTCGTTCGGTTAGCATTAGAAATGCTATGGCGATTAAGATAGATATGATAAGGAGTAGGAGGTTGATTATGGGCATTTTGTTAAGAAGAGGAGTTGAACCTCTGTAAAGCTTTAAATTTTATGCAATTGCCAGGCTCTGCCTAATTTGGGGAGACATAAATGAATAGTATACCTCTTACTATTAAAATATCATGTTATATATTTAATATAAAAATAATACAGTGAAGATACAACTAAAGAAACCTTTTGAGTAGTTGGAGCCAGTGCCATAAAGGAAGTAAGTGGACGTAGGTCATCATGGGAGCGAAGATAGGAGTGCCTTCCCCAACCTGGGAGAGATCAGAAGGAGCAGTTAAAGCCGTGAGGGGAAAACAAGGCGTGCCCAGGATTCCAGAAGCCAAGGGAAGAAACTGAGAGGAGGAGGCCAAGTTGTCATGCTGCCAAAAAATTGAGTAAGACAACACCTGAGACGTGAAGTCAACAGACAGCATGGGTCACTTTGCTTTTGGGTGTGTATTCTTGTCACATCTTCATCTCTACCCAAGGAGAAATGATAAATGGCATGTCTACTGCCTCCTCCAGCCTCAAGGTTAATTTACCATCGCTCAATCTAACTCTCACTTGTGAGTGAACCTCCTTTCTCTTGGTTATACCTTCACAACCTCAATCACTCCATTCTACACTCTTTCCACATCTCATAACTTCCAGCTTTCTTCCCAAAGAAACACATCCCATGATGCTTTAGAGATTTTAAGACATTTGAAGACAGGGAGCTTATAATTTAAGCCGCAGAAGAGGGTCAATTCAAAGGGGATTTAAGTAACGTAAATGGTAACTTTTGAGCAAGTTGGTAGTCCTTCCCTGCTTTTTATCAATTTGGGCACTAAAGATGGATGTTCTTACTGCCAAGTCCTTTGCATTAAAAAATACTGGGTCCAAAGGGAGCAGCCCAGAGCAGAACCTCATTTCCAGTGGGGTTCATGTCAACATACGCTTTACTTAACAGCTACACAGATATAAATATTATCAATGTAAGACCATATGATCAAGAACCGCTTAGTCCATGTTTGTGGTATAATGTCATAGATAAGCAATGCAAGTGGGAATTTTATTTATTTGTTTGTTCATTTGTTTGTTTGTTTATTTAGAGACAGAGCCTTGCTCTGTTGCCCAGGCTGGAGTGCAGGGGTGCAATCTCAGCTCACTGCAACCTCCGCCTCCCGGATTCAATAGATTCTCCTGCCTCAGCCTCCCAAGTAGCTGGGATTACAGGCAACCGCCACCATGCCCAGCTAATTTTTGTGTTTTTAGTAGAGATGTTGTTTTCACCATGTTGGCCAGACTGGTCTCGAACCCCTGGCCTCAGGTGATCCACCCACTTCGGCCTCCCAAAGTGTTGGGATTACAGGCGCGAGCCACTGTGCCCAGCCAGAATTTTATTCTTAAAACACAGAGATCAAGCAACCCTCCTGCTTCAGCCTTCCCAAAATGCTGGAATTACAGGTGTGAGATCCCATACTGGGCCTACCGTTATCTTTAATGTGTCCAGGAGAATTAGATTTCTCCAAAAGGATGATAAGATATGTCACACTTTTCAAGTTTATTGGACCACAGAATCTCTTTGCATAGAGTAATTTTCAGGTCTAGGGGTTTCTTTAGAGAACATAGCCTTAAAAATCATCAAAGCATATTAGAAGAAATTGCTAATTTTGGTTTAGATGAGATTTTAGAACAGCTGTCTTCAACTGTGGCTGCATATTAGAATTACCTACAAAACTTTAAAATCCCAATCCCAAACCATACCTCAGACCAATTAAATCGAATGCCTCAGGCTAGGACACAAACCTCAGTATTTTTAAGCTCCCAAGGGGGTTCCAATGGGCAGTATAATTGCAAGCCAGTGCCATCGAGTCTCCCACCAAGGCAGGAAGCTCTTTTTCAGGATCCTTGATATCTTGTGTTAGCTCTTCAATTATGGGGAAACTTGATGCTCCCATGAGATAGTAAAACATTCCTCTGCTATGTTTAACACAAAATGAAGCACTTTGTGTCTAAGATTGCATTTATCTCAATAATATCTGATATTGCTAAAACTGTAGAGCACATGCTACATTCCTATCTTCCATCAAAAAATAAATGGCCAATATTTTTTCCTTAGTTGTTTGAACATAGTGTTCCCAATAAAATTCACACACAGAGAAAAAAACAAGCTTCAAATGTATTAATAAGGTTCTAGCAGCAAATATTGAAAAGTAGATATCTAGACAGAGAATGCAGAATATTAACTGTGACATGTAATATTTAAGGGCAGAAAATTTTTATTAATATTTATATACCTAATATGTACAATCTAGAAATCTAAATAGCAGAGATGCTTTTTGCATTATGCAGACATAGGCCCAGTAAATCTAACCAGCCTCGTGGGTACAAAGGAAGACTATCTTAAAGGTAGACACTGACACCAAAGATTTTGCCAATCCGCATTGGTAGGAGCTTTAATTAACTTTACTTACAGTTCTCCCAAGTATTACTTTGCTTCTTCTCAGTAAATTCTTTGGAACCCATGTTCTGTTAACGCACTGCTTTCAGTTGAATAGTTAAAATGAAAATACTTGAACTCCAGCAACTCTAGTCGTACAACCAACCAGTCAAAATCCTGGGACCTAGAAAAGACAAAGCACTGACTGAATCCACCAAAAACCAATTTCTCAAGTGACACCTCAAAAAGCAGTGCTCGGCTGGGCATGGTGGCTCACGCCTGTAATCCCAGCACTTTGGGAGGCCGAGGCAGGCAGTCACTTGAGATCAGGAATTCAAGACCAGCCTGGCCAACATGGCAAAACCCCATCTCTACTAAAAATACAAAAATTAGGCGGGTGTGGTGGTACATGCCTGTAACCCCATCTACTCGGGAGGTTGAGGCAGAAGAATCAGAGGCAGAGGTTGCAGTGAGCCAAGATTGCACCATTGCACTCCAGCCTGGGCAAGAGAGTGAGTCACTGTCTCAAAAAAAAAAAAAAAAAGCAGTGTTCATGATTTGAGGTGATTTGATATGTTATAGGTCATCTTGTTAAAATGCATAATAATTTAGTCTGTTGCTACTCATGGATTTCATGTAAAATTCTCGTCAAACAAACAAAAATACACAGTGCTTTATCTTTAAAATTGAAAAGGCTTATGACAAGGTAGTTGCATTGTTTCTCTGAATTATAAAACTGAGCCCAATTTCAACCTGACTCTAAAATCAGCTATCTGATCTTAGAGTCACTAATCTTTACTTCCTTTGTAATCCAATTTCCTTTATTATTTGCATGGCTAATGATGGTTTTGATTAAGGAATTAGGGATAGAAATGATAATGCTGTATAATTAAGTGTGCAGATTTGGAGCTTTTTGCCTTTAAATGCAGTGTATTCAAAGAGCCAGATCTTGGTACCAGGTAATTTGTCAAATTATGTATTATATTATCAACATATTAGGATAGTAGAGGAGCTAAGAATTTTAGGATTATCCCCTGTCCAACGGTTGGTGATACATAAATATAGAAAATGAATCTAAGATCTTAAAATAAAACTTATTGAATTAAGTATTAGGTTTAATAGCCCCATAAAACATCATTGAAAGAAAAATATTGCAAAGTACATTGCCCGATTTCAATACAGCAATTCATTGAATTTTGTCTCTCTAGAAAAAATAAATATTGCAATTATTTATCATGACAAATTTGAATCTAATTTAAATGATACTCCTACACAAAACTGATAGTTTCTATAAGAATGGAATAATAACTTGGTCTGTTGTTTCTAACACAGTTGATCAGATATTTTGAAACTTTGAAACAAAGATGGCCTTAGGGAATGTTTTGCATTATGCTAAAGAAGAGGAAACACAGAGAAAGAAGCTGAGAGGATAGGAGAAATCTGCTGCTGTGTTTACTCTGGTGGTTGGGCTGCTGTCCTTGCAGAAGAGAGACTAGACCTTCTCTGATGTTTCTGAATGTTAGAGACTGTATAAAGATAAATTGTAGAACAACATAAGGAAATATTTTTTAGTAGAAAAATTATTTCAAGATGGACAACCTCCAAAAGGAAGTTAGCCTCTCATTAAGACAATCAACCCCAGGCTTCATAACCACAGCAAGAATATTGAAGAAGACATCTGGCATCAGAACTAGAGCTCAATTGGCTTACTTCTTTTCAAGTTTTTTCTACCCTGAGATCCTACAATTTTATGTGATTAACTACTGTTAATTGGGGCTTATTGAAAAACAAGGTATTTAGTTTAAATAAATCATTTGAAATATCAGAACTCAGAATCAATCTAAAATAAAAACTTTTAACCCAAGGAGCAGCCACTAAGAGACACAAAAAAAATGAAAAATGTTGTAAAAAATATTTCTTTCTTTTTTTTTTTTTTGAGACAGAGTCTCGCTCTGTTGCCCAGGCTGGAGTGCAGTGGCGTAATCTCGGCTCATTGCAACCTCCACCTCCTGGGTGCAAGCAATTCTCCTGCCTCAGACTCCTGAGTAGCTGGAACTACAGGTGCGTGCCACCATGCCCGGCTAATTTTTTGTATTTTTAGTAGAGACAGGGTGTCACCATGTTAGCCAGGATGGTCTTGATCTCCTGACCTCATGATCTGCCTACCTCGGCCTCCCAAAGTGCTGGGATTACAGGCGTAAGCCACCACACCCAGCCTGTAAAAATATTTTTTATTAAAAATATGTACCTAGGTCAGGCATGGTGGCTCATGCCTATAATCCCAGCAATTTGAGAGGCTGAGGTAGGAGGATCACTTAAGCCCAGGAGAGCACAATCAGCCTGGGCAATATAGTGAGACTCTGTCTCTACAAAAAATAAAAAATTAGCCAGGCATGGTGGCATGTGCCTGTAGTCCCAGCTACTAAGGAAGCTAAGATGGGAGGGTCACTTGAGCTCAGGGGGTGAAGGCTGCAGTGAGCCCTGTTCTCATTGCACTCCAGCCTGGGTGACAAAACAAGGCCCTATCTCTAAAAAAAAAAAAATTAATTAAATATGTACAAATATGGTCATATTTTTCTATATATAGTCATGACTTTTGAAAATCTGTACAAATATGGTCACTTTTTGATAATTCACATTAAAAAATAGAGTACAATATAGTTACATGCTTGTTTTCTCTAGATTGTGTCGTTATAATTTTTATTTTTTGCTTATGTTAATATATTTGTTTTCTAAATAAAGGGCACAGTTAGTTGAGAAATAACAAGTTTTAGTAAACTATTAGAAGTATGTTTTGACATATATGTACATTCATAAAATACAGTTAAAAACTGAGACAAATAATTCTCCATCAAACCTCTCTTTGAGTCAAGCACTATGGCTCACGCCTGTAATCCCAACACCGTGGGAGGCTGAGGTAGGTGGATCACTTGAGGCCAGGAGTCCGAGACCCGCCTGGCCAACATGGTAAAACCCTGTCTCTACTAAAAACAATAAATAAGTAAATAAATACAAAAACTAGCTGAGCGCGGTAGTGTGCGCCTGTAGACTCAGTTACTCAGGAGGCTGAGGCAGAAGAATCCTTCGAACCCAGGAGGCTGAGATAGCACCACTGCACTCCAGCCTGGGTGACAGAGTGAGGCTCTATCTCAAAAAAAAAAAAAAAAAAAAACAGAACTTTCCTTTGACCTCAATTATCTGGCTACTGTAAAAAAAAAAAAAAAAAAAAAAAAATACATTCCTAAATTATAATTCTCTAAATTTGTCCTTTCATTTCTCAGGGCAGAAACAGCCTATGCATTTCATCATCTAAAAGTTCATACAAAATAATGAAATACAGCATTCTGAACAAATTTTACTTAAACTGAGAGCATTACATTTCTCATTATATAAATGTGTTCTGAGGAATATTTTAAATTTTATAGTATTTTAGTATAAAATTAAATTATTATTGATAATTATTTAGTGTTATAATCTCAATAGCTATATTAATTATTGGTATAGAAAAGCCTCCAAATTAATTCTGGCAAAATTAATCATTTTTCAAACTATTCAAAATCAAGATAATAACCACATGGTACAAATACAGGAAAAAAAAAGATAATTTATTTTGCTACTGCCTGCTAGTATCATGCAATAATACCTATGAAAAAATTCACAATATCTGCTGTATACCTACCATCTATGAACACTATTTTAAAATCACAGTTACTTTCATTTAAATGCTATGCCTAAAAGTTGAAAATATCACAGATGGCATTAGGATTCAGACTTCACATGTTCAAGATTATTTGAAACTTCTAGAAACCACTATAGAGATAACTCAGCTTTGAAATAAAATTTCTAGTTTGTATCAGCCACACCCAATGTGTGACTTAATTAATTGTTCTAGAAGGTACAATTTTGGTGTCAGGCCAAATAAATTAGCATGCCATTAAGAAAAGTCTGATTCTCCTCCCCAGGTTAGCATCATATACCCAGGTGGGCAAACAACAAGAAGCAGCTAGTTTTGGAAAAATGGTTGTGATTGTCAAATGCTTTTGCCACCACTTGCTTGGTTCCCTGCATTCATATTCTGTCTCTCATCAGTACCTGGGGCTGCCTGGTCCCCTCATCGAAACTCAGCTCTATTCTCTAGGTTATATGACTAATTGATCCTTCATCAGAGAACACTGAAAGAATCTCAATTTAGAACTCAATAACAACTAGGGAGTCTGCTCAACTCTGGCCTGTGTTTGGTCTTTTGCCCTAGTTTTGACGTTCAGTCTTTCAATCAAGACGCCCATCTTTCATCTCTGTCCTGACAAATGATTCCTGTCTCGTTCTTCTGCACCTGATTGTCTGCTTGGATGCATGACTGGGAAGCCAGTCTCTCTGAAGGTGGAACACAACTTTGTCCTTGTGCTTGGTAGAAGTGAAGTCTCTCAGATGTTTAAAAAATGGTGCACACACGCAATTCCAAAGGAGTTTTTAAATTGTGATATTCTTTAAATGTTTACTTTGAATAAACTGATGCTTTTACATGCAAAAAGTTCAACACAATGTGTGTTAGTCACAAGAAAATTTAGAATTAGTTTCTAAAATAAATTCAAAATGCATTACAAGAAATGTAGCAGGAATGGGACAGCAGGAATGGGACTCTGATATAAAATGATACAACCAGTAACTCTACACTCTGATCACCTATGCTTGTGTGTGTTCTCTCTTTAAATTTTTTTCATCTGCTCATGTATTTTCTATGCATGTATTCTCATTGGGAGATGTACTGGATGATGTTCCTTAGTCCCTGCAAATCCACTCATCACCCCTCTACCCTGCTCCGTGCTGAGGCTGACTTGTAGAAACAGCTCACCATGCTCCCTTGCCCATGGCTTCCTGTTGAGTTTGCCAGTGCAGAACAGTAGCAGGAGGTTGGGGGCTAGTGAGACTGGGTCAGAAATATATGCCCCTAGCTCTAACCTAGCTAGGTCACCATGGACTGTCTGCCTCTCTCAACCTACACTCAGAGCTCATACAGGGTTTCTTCTCCACACAGCCTCTGTCTCCAAGTTTTGCTTATAGCTCTCCCCTGCAACTCTTCAGATCTGTGGATGGTAACAGCTCTGCCACTGTTCTACCTCCAGGGAAATGCACTATCCCTTGCAGTATCTCTATATGTGGTCAACACCTTAATAATAGTCCCTTCCTTAGGCTCTCCAAAAATTACTCAATTTGACAATGCCGTTTATCTCCTGATACAACTCTGACTGATACAAGAGATAAAGCAAAAATTCTAAACTTAAGAGTCTACATAAATGTAAGATCAAATTACCTTCCTGGCTTTGTTCCCATAGCCCTGGGTTTCCATTCCTCATGTCCTAAAACTGGAGTGCCGGCTCTGACCTAGGCTTGTGGCTAATTACTTCCAAGCTAGAACTCCCAGTTTCAACTTCAGCGAGTTTTGTGCTTCTGGTGCCTCCTTTACCAGGCTTTGCTGCAGTCAGTGCACCACTGTAACATATGTCATCCTTCAACTGCATGACCATCTACCATTATTTGTCCACATGCCCTTAATATACCTGCCTGGCTAGACCTTCTCCCACCTCTGGAAGCACTTTGCTCTGCATGGACCTGCTGCAGCCTAGTAGAATATATCTCTGCTTTGTCTTTCCATCCTATTGAATCAAATACTGCGAGTCTCATCCACATCTCCATAGATTCTATTTTAGAGACTTGGTGTAGAAACAGTTCATTTGTTCCCTTTCACAATTACTATGACATCTTTTCTTCATGCATAAAAGTTACAGTGGAATATGCATGTGTTCACCATTCACTTTCAGACATGTGGTTCACTATGCATTCTCTTACTTGCCTCCCCTATTATGGGGTATCCATAGCTCTCCTTTCAAGCCTCTACTTTACTAAATAAACATTCAGTATAAAGTCCTATACAAAAGTCAATATGGCTCTGGGGCCTTGATCAGTAGCTACCGTTACGACTGATAAGAATCCAGGAACACACTTGTGATGCTGGTAGATATTTAGGAGAAATGGGCATTCTGAATGCACCACCATGTGGTTGGGCCATACTGATTCATTTTATAACAGGTGAAGCAAGAAAGCTACTCAGAATTGTTTTGTTTCTGCACAGAGTCTACCATCTGCTTTGCTGTTCTCTATTAAAGCTCTTAGAATTTCAGAAAAAAAGATTTGTAGTTAGCTTGAGTGGCACTTAACTTTAAATTGTTTTAGGAAAAGCATAGAAACTTTGCACCCTCGGAAGGGATGGAATGAAAGCAAAACATGTTGGGGGTTTTATACCAAGTTGATAATATAACTGAACCCCTTGAAGAGACGGATCAAGAACTTGTTTTCTACCAACACTGACCTGGATGGTTTTATCTAGTCTCGTGGATTAACTACAGGCTCATGAATCCCAAATTCAAATCTTCAGCGCAGACCTCTTGCTGACCTCAAGACTCACTACCGAAGTGCCTCCTCTGCAACTCCACGCAGACGTCCACCACATATCTCACACTGATATCCAAACCTGAGATAATGCTCCCCTACCCTCCATCTGTTTCTCCCGAAATCTTTCCTGCCTCACTAAATAACACTTCCATTCTTCCAGGTATACAGGTAAAAGAAATCTGGATTACTCTCTTTCACATCCAACCTCTTAGCACATTCTAACAGCTCTCCTTTCTAAATATCTAAAATGAAACCACCACTGGCCATCTCTACCCCTACAACCCTGGTCCAAGCAGCAGCATGTCTTGCCCAGATGAACACAGTCTTCGACCTATGGCTGCCCTGCTTTCACATCTGCCCCTACATTGATTCTATGCAGAGCAGATAGATGTTTGAAGAAGGTGAGTCAGATCATGTCACTCCTCCGCTCAACCCTCTGTAGTGGTTTTCCAATTCACACAGTATAATATTTAAATTCTTTACCAAGGGCTTATATGAGACTTGATCTCTTCCAGCCACAGGGTCATCCATGCTATTCCTTAAAAGCACTCCTACTTCAGGAACTTCGCAATGATTGCTGGAAACACTCTTCCCCTGACATCTGCCTGTCTTGGTCAATCATTTCCTTAAGATCTCAGCTGAGATGTAACTTAGAGAGGCCTTTTCCTGCTCATTCTATAAAATAGTGTCTCACGCATATCACTCCTTATCTTGCTTTATTTTTTCTGATATAATCTAATATATTTTTGGTTTATTATCTGTCTTCTCTCAGAGAATGTAAGCACCTTGAGGGTAACAATTTTGTATCCTCAGCACCTTCAACAGTGCCTGATATAGAACAGGCACTCCTTATATATTTGTTGATTGACTAAATGAATGAATGATGTGCTCTTTTGTTCCCAGTCTTCCTCCTAATGGAACTCTAAGTATTTATTTATTCTAGCACATCAGCTGGAACATATCAGACCTTGATCCAGGCATTCACAATGCCCCAAGAGTGTGAAATATGGAGTTAATCATCCTTTAAATATTGGCACTGCCTCATGGGCATTTTATCATTCCTTACACCAAGAATGCTGGAAAATCCAGATTGAGTGATTACAATGTTCTCCTAAGGAGCCATTTGCTGTTCATTAAATTCTTTAAAAAACAGCATCTATGGAACAAAGACTGATGCAGTGTAGAGATACATTATCCTGAACAGCTTAAGATGGCTTCCAGGAATAGGCTGTACTATGTAATAGCACAATAACCTGTCCCTTTCTCATTAAAAGGGGATCGAGAGTGCAACTGACACCACATATTAATTTTTAAAGCTCTTTCATGAAGTTGTTCTCTTAGGCTCCAACTGTGGACTTCAAAAGCAAATACAAGATTCTAAAAGAGAATTTCTAATATCTCAGCAAATAATCAAAATATCCCATGCTTTCTAAATGTGGAATTAGAAAATGAGGTAGAGGAAAACAGGGAAGAAATTGCTCCAGAGAAAATAGCACGTGAATTTTAGACAAATCTTTACTTTTTAAGAATTAATGAACTAAAAGATTAGGGACAGAGCAAATATCTTATCGTATTTGTTATGTGTCGGGTAGATAAAGTGTTTGACTCTGAGGAGGCACTGAATATTTGGTATTCTTTAATCTCCATAAAATCAGTTAAGATGATAGACTTTGATGTCACATACACATGGGGTTAATCTGGGCTGTTAGTAATTAGTTGTGAGACTTGACCAGCTGCTTAGCCTCTTTGATCTGTCATTCTCCTATCCAGAAAGTAGGGGTAATAATACTCTCCACAATGGAAGGATTAAGGAAAATAAACAAAAGTATGTGTGTAGTGTGGTGTCTAGCACATACATAATACTAACAGTAGATAAAGTAGCATGTGTTACAGGAGGAGAATGAGAAGGAATAGAGGGGATGTCCGATGTGTTCAGTAATTACTCTTCCATTCCTTCCAGTCTCCACTCAACTGTCTATGGTATGTGATTTGAAGAGTTGCTGACAAAGTGAAAGGCTTTGGACTCTTGTTTCTTATGCAATATGGAGGGAAAATTATTTTCCTCTATTTGTCAACTGATTCACCATCTGACTTCACTCTGAACTTAGCATCCCTTCCAGAGTTTGATAATGCCACTCTTCCCCTGGGAGCACACACTCACCTTCTTAGAATTAAGGTGGATACATCCCTTGGTCGTTCCTCTACTCCTGCCAGATCCCCCCCTTGCATTAGATTGGCTCTTGTACCCTTGATACTCCATTCCAAGCACGTCAGCTGCTTCTCCCCTGCACTCTGTGTTCCAGTTACAGAAGAACCCGCACCACTCCCTGAAGAAAGAGGCCAGGACATTTTACAGCTCATGACACTTGAATGTGCTGATCCCTCTCTGTGTATCAGATCTATTCTTCAGGATCACCTCCCTGCAAAGATCCTGCTGTCCACCCCCACAAACCATAAGAAGATAATTTCTGATTCCTTTACATCATCTGTATGCCTTATTATAACTTCATTATGACTTTAAGAAACTATATTGCAATGATTGATTCATATGGAGCAGAGGATTAGGGTCAGACAGACATAATTTCTAATTTCAACTCCTCACTTACTATATGACCTTGAGGATGTTATTTAATGCCCTTAATTCTCAATTTTCTTGCCTGTAAAATAGAAATAATAATATACCTCAGAGGATTATTATCAGAGTTCAATGAGATTTTGGAAATTAATGTGTTGCCAATGCTTGCCACATACTAAGTGTTTTAATGCACAGTGCCTGGCACATAGAACTAAGTCATTCAACCAAAATATATCTGTACAACAGTTGTTATATGTTGGGCTTTGTGTTAGAAGCTTGCAATTCAACAGGAGAAGTAAGACCCAGTTCCAACACTCAAGCTCAGAGACTTGTTGGGGTGGGTTAGGGAGTGTTGGTTCAGGGATAGATATGGCAGAGCAGAGCATGAAGTAGGTGGATGGAAAAGGAAACCTGCAATCATGACACAGTGTAGTAGGTGGTACGATGGAGTGGGATTACATGTGAGTGCACCCATTCACCTCTTGGAGGGGCAAAAAGTCTTTACAGAGGCTTTAGAATCCAAGCTGAGACCAGAAAGGTGAATGGGAATTAGCCATACAATGTTGCTAATAGAGGTGGTAAAGTTAGTGAGTGGGATGGTGCCAGGGAAGGCAGAGCACGGGGGACATTCTTGGCAGGCAATGTGCAGGGCTATGGAAACAAAATAGACCATACTTAAGTTTAAAGAGCCAACAACATTTCAGAGCCAACTCTGTTTCAGCTAGAGACAATGAAGATAACCAATAAATATTGAATTAATTAATTAGCTAAGTAATTGATTAACTGGATTCTTCACCCTTCCTACTCTTGCGAAGCTCTTACAGTGCTTTTCAGCTACTTGCCACATGCATTTGAAGACTTGTTCACATCCAGGATAATAGAGTGATTAAGAACAAGGGCTCTGGATTCAAGCTGCCTAGGTCCAACCTCATCTCTGCTACTTACTAGCTGTGGGACTTGAGTTACTTATCTCTAGCTTCTTCTCTTGTGAAACACAGAGAAAAACAGTTGACTCTTTACAGATGGTTACATGGATTTAGTTAATAGTATGGTAGAAGGAACACACCAATTATTCAATAAATGTTAATAACACGACATGTATTTATTCGTAGGTTTTTCCTCTGTGCACTTCTTGTCTCATGACCAGACTGCAAGCTCCTTAGGGTCAACATCACAGTCTCAAACATGTTCCTGATAGAACAGGGAAGTGCTGTTCAAAGATGCTCAATAAATATGTACTGCCAGTTCTATTAGTACAGGCAGTGTAGCATTGTGCTTAAGAGTGTGAAAACTGGAGCCAGATCTGCCTGAGCATAGATTTGTAGTTCTGCCATCTTCTGCTTCTGTGGTCTTGGGAAAGTTACTTAACCTCTCATTTTCCCAGTTTTCTTATTTATAAAATGGGGATAATCATAGTAATGACCTCATTGGTTTGTTAGAAGCATTCAACAGGTTAACATATAAAACTCTTAGACCAGGGCTGGTATTTAAGAGCTGGTATTATTATTACATTGTTTGTATTTGTAGCATTAGAACAGGAAATCAGGAATGGAGATGGTAATGCAAGATGTCTAATGAGGTAGCCAACCTAGAGCTATAATGGTATAGAAACGTGTAATTATGTAAAATCACCTGCACATACGCACAAAGATATATTCCAAGCTCATTATATTAAAAGTAACAGTGTCTAATGTAACAGGCCATTCCCTCTGCCCTGTATCTGATTTTTGTCATATTGATCTTGAGTCCAACAGAATCTTGGCTTTAGTCGAGCCCAAGTAAGACACTGGCGTGCTTTCCAGAAATAAGAAGCCAAACAACAAAAGTCTGCATTTTAATACCCTGATACCAATAAATGCCTATAATTATGGCTTTAAAAATTTAGATATTAATGATTGACCCAATCCTAACAGACTCAATGCAATTTGAACCATCAAAGTCAGTTCTAAAGCTGGATCAAATCCACTTACCCATCCCTGATTTAGAGCTTATGGATTTTATTCTTCTAAGGATCTGTAATCCAAATATCTCATTTGAGGCTCATGAGGGAAGATGCAATAAAGTGTGCAGAATGCCAGGAATTCAAACGGGAAAATTCCTGACTCCTTAATTAAAGTTGCAGGGATAATGCTTCCTGCATGAATCAGATTCATAAAAGTATAATAACAACTACAGATTTATAGCTGGACAATGGATATATGTCATGCTCTGAGATACAGCTGAGAACAGAGTTTGTTAAAGCTGAGTTATGGCAAATGCCTTCAACTGAAAAAATGTATGCATAAAATATTAGCTATGATACACACTTCGAATACTCTGCAGTATAGTAAAGACAGTTTCTTTTAAAGCTTATAAATTAAGACTGCTTTCTTTCAAGTGAATTACAATTATCGATTTCTTTTTTAAAGTGGGTGAGCATTTATCTCATGACTATTTCCTATAAAAAGGATATGTCTTTAACCTTAACATTTTCCTAGGTAATGTTCTCTAGTTCTTGGACTACAGGCACACAGCTTCTATAAAAATGAGAAATATATCTCAGCCATTACAACTGGTAATTATTATGTTAGCCACCAAGTGCTTCTAGGTATTCTTTGATTCAGTGGGCAGGTTTACAAGTGTTCAGAGCATCTTTTATTTTCCTGTCATATTATTTTAAGAAAATCCAGGTAGCAATTGCCTAGGCCGTAAATATTCCTTGGACACCCAAGGAATATTTGGGTAAAGTATGAAGACATACTTTATTTTCCTCCAAGCTAGGAAATGAAAGAAGAAAAAATTTGAAAGCATTTGAAGGTACAATTTTCATTAGGAAACTTGGGGATTTGAGCTCATAACTCACATCTCCAGGAAAGGGAGGCTGTTGGGTGGAATAAGCAACCCCCTAGGCCTGCATGGGATTCTGTCACTTAGCTGGCAGATGATGGAGTGAGTTTCAGTTTGGCCATTTGTCAGATTTACAATAATATTTAGCCTTTGTAAATTACCAGCTCCCAAGATCATGTCTCTAGTTTTTGGTTTTTTCTTCCCTGAAACTTGGCTTTGAGTCCTACCAGTCTACTGACTTATTACTGAATTTATCCAAAACTCATCAGCTTTTGCTTCATCACCCCCTGGCCACAGCATGATTCATTAAAGCTTCTTAATTACCCCCTTAAAAATATATACCCCTCTGTGTGTATGTATCTACATATACACACGTATACACATGTACTTCATGCTGTTTATTAAAGGATACTCTCTAATAATTAGACTTTAAAATTTTTTTTTATTTAAAAGTTGTTACTCTTTGGATTTATTTGAGATTCCCATTCTGTTTACTCAGAAACTCAGAAAAAAATTAAAATTTATTAAAGGAAATAAAATTCATTGATCACCACTTTTCTCTGTTTACTTCTTTAATATAGATTTTTCCTTCCTTTATCTAAATGTAAGAATAATGTACATGTTTGTGGCAAAGTTTGAAACTATAGAACAGATAAAAAATAAAATATAAAATTATTCCTAAATTAGTACCCTGAGATGATCACCATTAATATTTTGATATTTTCTTTTAGCACTTTTCTATGTGCCTTCTAAGAGCATTAGGATTATAATGCCTATAGGCAACTTTGGATACTCTTGTTAAAACATAATATTGTATCTAAGAATTTCTCCATTACCATGTTCTTTGAAAATCTAATTTTTCATGGCTGTATAATACAGTCTAATATGAATATACTCTAATGAATTTAACCATTTCTATCTTGTTTTACTTTAAGATGTATTTAATTTTTCCTTCTTATGCCTAAATCCTTTTTCCACCTCTGGTTATTTACTCAAAGTTTCTATAAGCCCAAATACTGTGTCAAAAGATATTTTAGAAGCCTATATAATTCATATTATGTGGCAGATACTGTTAACTTTAATAATATTGGTTTATTTTATCCTTATAAGAGATCAGTACTATTATAGGTTATTGTAAATTATTTTACAGATGAGAAAGTTGGGGCAGTGAGATTAAGTAACATCCTAAAATCACACATGAGTATGTGATGGAATTGAGATTTGAATTCAAGTACATGCTCCTAACTAGTATTCCAAGCTGTCTCTTGAGAAAAGTTGCTGGGCTTTTGATAAATATTGTCAAATTTTATAAAGATCATACAACACACATGGGAGAGGACTTATTTCACCTAACATCACTTTTCGTTTGCCAACAAAGAATATTATTGTGTTTCATATCTGTCCCCAATTTGTAGATCTTAAATTGGTGTTTATTCAATTCAGCCATTTTATTCTAAAATATGCTCTTTGGGAAAATAGTACTATGAACACAGTTGGAGTTCAACCAGTATTTGTTGGTTGGTTGATTAATTGAAAGATTGAGAAAAGGGAAGAGTTAATTTGAGTCAGATCAATAAATATTGATTCCGTCTATTTGAATATAGACTAGCAGGCCTGAGAGCCAGGTGGCTACCTGAGCTATTACAAGCAAGGCAAATATCTGTATATTCAGGAAAACTCAAGCAGCCATGCTTGTGTTCAGTGGAGTTCCTTTTCTAACTTAGATACAAGCTGACAGATGCTCCCTCAAGATACTTACGGCTCCTGAAGGGTCAGACAGAAAGCAATTAACAAATAATGCAAAATTGTATTCAGTCATGAGCTAAATGAAACACAAATGTTATAGTAGATCTGAGAGGAGAAAAAGCTCCCAAAAGTAACCTGAGCTGAACCCCAACAAATACTGTGAGACTAGCCTTGTATAACTGTATTAAATTAGTTGAGCACTCCATCTGAGCAATGGTGAGCCCACTCTTTTGGATGAAATCCTAATATGGGAAAATAGAGATATATTCAAATGGCAACATTGTTAACCGCCTTTTATTTTTAAGCAAGAAATACCATATCTACAACTGTACCTAGTCATTTTCTTTTCCACTATCATAATTTTATTTTATGTCAGTAATGTAGAAACTACATAAGTAGCCTGAACTATAGTATGATTATATGCTGTGCTTTTGAACATATTTTGAGTCAGAATAGATAGATTGATGCCATGTGCATCAGCTAATCATGAAAGGTCGCTTTTCTAGTTGCCCTTTGTAATGAAGTATTCTTTAAATTAGAGATTATTTTTCATTGCACAGGCTATTAACAGTAGCTTTATACAGAACTACTTCTTATGTTTGTGGGAACGTGAGATTACTTTTAGACACTTTTCTTGAGTGCAAATATTGCAGCCTTTTAAATACTATACTACTTCTTAATTATGTTTTGTAGTTGCTAAGAGAAACATAATTATAGAATCAGTAAAAAATTTTTAAGTATTAAGATACAAACAAATCCATTTCTTCCACTAGACACCAAAAGCACAATGCCTAGGGCCTATAAAATTTTCAAAACACACATGCACACAAAGCAACAAAAAAAGTATCTGCTTTAAAATTGGAAAAGAAAATTGCAAAATAGGAATTAGTAAATGCTACTATTAAATCTACAGAAGGTATCATTTTTAAGTATTCAAAGACAAATCTTAAGACAGTTATATATAAATTAAAATGTTTCATTTCCCTTATGAAAATGTATTTGATATGATGCGGGCCTCCAGAAGTATGAGAGCCTAAGGCTTGCAAAGATCTTAAAATGGCCTGGAGTTTAAGGAGGTAAATCTGTCTGATGAAGTTGTTTTCAAACACTGCTTTATTAAACATGGTTTTCATTTCTCCATTAAGTAACATACTAAGGTACACTTACAGTATCAACAGGTATTATCAAATTCCTACATCTGTCTACAGCCTTGATTAATAAAGGTCCGTTGCTTCAGGTATTTGCTTCTACTTAAGATGTTTGCTTTATGGTTTCCTCTATTTTAGCCACTGCTTATTTTTCATTGAGTATACAGTTGCAATCTGGTTTTTGCTCAGACCCCGAAAGAAACTAATCACTGCTCCTCTCCAGTAGCCATCCAGCTTGTGGAACTTTGTTATGGCAGTCCTATCAAACTTATACATTTTTCTCTAGGTTGAAATTCCAAATTCCAGCAAGAAGGAAACGGATCTATCCTGATTCAGATGCCTTTAATCAACCGTGATCACACGGGCAAAATTATAACTTCTGCAGACCAAGTGTATATATGAGAGAAAGGGATGTCTTTCCTTGATCCCTAGAAAATTGAGCCAGAGGAAATAACTAAGAGCTGATGCTTTATTTCCGAAGTATAAAACCACGGCAGCGAGGGTGAGGACAACGTAGGGCTACCATACATCCCCATTTGCTTTAGTCCTGGTTTACAGCTGGTTGTCCTGGTGGGTTGCTGCGAGGTGATGAGCAAATTCATCCATGGAAGAGGAAGGCCTTATGATCTCCCATGAGGAGACACAGGGTGATACTCCACAAATGGGGCAACATCCTTTCCTTCAAGAAAGACTATGCGATGTCAAGTGACCCAGGGGTCCACAGGACTAGGGCTCAGGGTCCCACATACATAGTTTTGTTTTTGTTTTTGTCTTTCATTTGGCTTAAGAATTTCTATGTAATGCTAGGTTTCAAAGGCATCTAGTTTGGGGTTTACCGACAAATGTAAGTTTTATAGTTATGCTTTTATTTTAATGTGTATTACAAAAAATAGCATTACATATGCAAAATAAATGTATCTAATAAGAAATAAATGAATTATTTAAAGAAAGAGATTCAGTAAATAATAGTACAGAGAGCACTGCTGCAAACATTGTGGGGGTGGTTCAAAAAAGTTCATTCATAAATCTGCAAGCAACGTGGGAGACTGGCCATGGGCAGTGGTTCAGCCTGGCCTCGAACAGCTCCAATGACTAGGTTCTTGTGCGTCCCTTCTCCTTGTGCCTCAGCCGGGTCTTTCCTCTTCTTCCTCCTTGCTTTTTCCCACTAGTCCTGACTAAATCCTGTGGCGTCACATAGAATTACTCTGTTGCTCCTGCTTCATATCTGTCCTTCCTATATTTGAAGACAATCACAGCCTTCTTCAAACCCTCTTTTTCTCAGGTCTAACTATCCTGTGGCCCTTCCTCATTGAGAATCTTTTCTCTTGTCTGTCATTTTCTGAATAAAGAGAGAGGATGCCCAAATGTCAAGATCAAAGATTTCTCGTGCAACCCACTTGTGTAGAACCCCAAGAGACTAATGAGTCTCAGCGTTTAACATTACTGAAGTATTTAAAATTCTTGCATAAAAATTATTTCATTTGATCCTCTCGAGTTACAGATGAAAGATGGGCAGGTGATGTTAGCCCTATTTATTAGACCAGAAAACTGAGGGATTAAAATATTAGTGATTTTACTTTAATTAGAAGACAACATTCTTGAGCATAAGACAGAGTCTCCACACACATCTGTTGCTTTTTTTTCCTGCTAATCTATTTATATAGTCTCTGCTGTCATAAAATTCACAGTACAAAATATAAGATAGGGCAGATAGATCCTAAGATAATGGAGAAGAAGAAGAAAAGAAGTAAAGTGAAAATTAGAAGAGAATATATAAGGCATATTGAGTGGGCTGGTAGGCAAAGCAGAGGGAAATGGGTATAAAAGAGAAATAACATTTTATTTGAGTATTTTATAATGGATTGTCTTTCTTCATATTGGCTGTTGAACTTGATTTCCCTAAAGCAAGGGCCTGCTGCTTTCGTGGTACTAGGGAAGCCTCTCGGAAAATGCATATTTTCCCCAGAAGGACCAGCCTCAGGTTTGATCATTTGCTAGAAGGATTTACATGACTCAGCATATAGTTGTACCCATAGCTAAGAGCTGTTACAGTGAAAGGATATAAAGCAAAATCAACAAAAGGCAAAAGTGTGTCCTACAAAGTCTGAAGGAAACCAGATGCCAGCTTTGAAGGAGCCTATCCTGGTGGAGTCACACAGGACGTGCTTAATTCCTCCAGCAACGATTGTTACAACATGCCTGAACTGTCTACCAGGAAGCTCGCCAGAGACTCATGCCCAAGGTTTTTATTGGGAGATGGGTCACTTAAGAATTCATTGCCTAGCATGTACCCAATGCAGAATCCCAGAAGGAAAGCAGGTGTTCAGCATGAATGAAACTGTACAAACAGTTCAGGCACACCGAGCCATTTTTGTCAGTGAGGGGCCATTGATATCAGTGCAGGAAACTGTTTACTCAAGTTTCCAGATGCGAGTCAAGGGCCAATCTAAGGACAGCAGTCTCAGGCCTGCTTTATTAACTTTTCTGCACACACAGTAAATGCTCCATCAACCCAAAAGCTTCACTATACTCTCAAGTTGATTACAAAGAATTTATTTTTTTCTCTTGGGAGAAGGGAGTCCAGACTGTCCTAATATAGAAATACAAGTCATCAGAAATATACTGGGATAGTAGATAGAGGAAAATGAGTGATACTAAGTAAATAATGAGTAAACCCATGTGATGGATTCACAAATCTATAGTTTCCTCAATGATCCTTAAAGAATGTTATTTCCCAATCCCACATAACAGCTAGTGCTTGCAACTGAGATATTTCTGCCCCTTAAATCTAACCTAAATCTTTCCTTCTTATTGAACTAGGTCTTTCCATTCCCTGTGGAAGTTCAATTGGTGACAGCATTACAGATCATCAGGATCTATGATGACATCTATACTGGGGTGTATCCCTAAGAAGAGAACATTTGATCCTTACATTTCAAGAGTTTTTAAACTTCTACACATAGAAAATAAACATAATAGATTCAGAATACTTGAGGAAAGTGTGCCAAAATCCAGTTTCTTTCAGAGAAAAGTTAGGCACCGATTAGCTGTGTCTCCTTGAGCAATTAAACCTTCAAGCCATTCTGGCCAACATAGTGAAACCTCATCTCTACTAAAACAAATACAAAAAAATTAGCCTGGCATGGTGGTACATGCTTGTAGTCCCAGCTACTCAGGAGGCTGAGACAGGAGAATTGTTTGAACCCGGGAGGCAGAGGTTGCAGTGAGCCAAGATCACGCCACTGCACTCCAGCCTGGGTGACAGAGCGAGACTCCATCTCAAAAAAAAAAAAAAAAAATCTCCTAGCCTCAGTTTTCTTATCTGTAAAATGAGAGGATCAAACTACGTGCCCTCCAAGATTTCTTCTGACTGAAAAACTCTCTGAGTCAATGGGTTTTTATGATTCTGTCATGTAAACTGCCATTGGCATTGTTTACAAGTCATAATGCCTTTGATTCAAATGTCTTTCCACCCATTCAGATCTAGGGATAGGAAGGACAGAGGGGCAGAGAGCTTGGGGTGAAGTTGGGGAGCAATTGCTTCAAAATAAAAAGTTGTGGGAACTCAAAGAATATCTAAGTAAAACAGGAGTCCTCCAAATATCCTCCCACTCAGAAACTTGTATTTGGATCACATAGAACTATTTCCTGTGCTCCAGCTGAACTTCCCTTTCTTGGTTTTTAATAATAAAGAAACCAGCACATTAATTTTTAAAACAGGAAATAATAGGGCAAAGACTCCATAAACAGCTGAAATGTTAATCACACAAAAGCTCCCAAAGCAATTTCACTCTGGACTCCTCGTGGTTATGCATTACAATAGGAATTTTCATCAGAACACTGACCCTAGGACTGGCTGCTGGGCAAATGGCACCTAAGGCAGCCTTTATCCCTGTGCCAGCTCTTGAAGGAACAACCAGGGCAGAATGTATCAGAAGAGCCATTGCTTAAGATGGTGCTGGTGGGCTGGGGAATGAGAAGCAGTACTTAAACCATGTTGACTAGGTAGCTTGCTTATATTATCACATATTTCAGTTGCTGATGAGGGAATCTTATTATCATGTTTGTTTTATAGACAAGAAAAATGAGGTACAAAGAAGGTAGGTAACTTCCCTGAAGTCACACAACCACACAGTGTATTCTTTATTGCTGTGTTCTTGCTGCATAACACATTAGCATAATCTCAGCAGTTGAAGGCCACACAAATTTATTATCTCACAGTTTCTGTGGGTCAGGAATCCAGGTACAAGTTTTCTGGGTCTTCTGCTCAGGGTCTCATTGGGCTGAAATTGAGATATTAGCCAGAGCCGTAATTCTAACCTGAGTTTGATGTTCTCTTTCAAGCTCATTGGTTATTGGTAGAACTGATTTCCTTGCACTTGTATTACTGAAGTTTCTTGCCAGCAATCAGCCTGGGACCCTTCTCAGCTAGTACAAGTCACAAGTGGTCCTTGTCAGGTGACTCCCACGCACAGTTCACAGCGTGGCTATTTACCCCCAGGCTAGCAGGATCATATCTCTCCAATGTGTCACTCACTTTAAAGGCTCCTCTGATTAGTCTGTTCTCACACTGCTAATAAAGACATAGCTGAGATGGATAATTTATAAAGGTAAGAGGTTTAGTTGACTCACAGTTCCATGTAGCTGGGGAGGACTCACAAACACGGTAGAAGGTAAAGGAGAAGCAAAGTCACATTTTACATGGTGGCAGGCAAGAAGGCTTGTGTAGGGGAACACCTATAAAAGCATCAGATCTCATGAGACTTGTTCACCACCATGAGAATAGTATGGGGGAAACTGCCTCCATGATTCAATTATCTCCACCTGGCCCCACCCTTGACACATGGGGATTATTACAATTCAAGTTGAGATTTGGGTGGAGACACAGTCAACCATATCACACACCCAGGATAATCTCCCTGTGTTAGTCTGTTCTCATGCTGCTAAAAAAGACATACCGAAGACTGTATAATTTATAAAGGAAAGAGGTTTAATTGAATCACAGTTCCACATGGCTGGGAAGGCCTCACAATCATGGCAGAAGGCAAGGAGGAGCAAAGTCACATCTTACATGGCAGCAGGCAAGAGAGCGTGTGCAGGGGAACTCCCCTTTATAAAACCATCAGATCTCAAGAGGCTTATTCACTATCATGAGAATAGCATGGGAAAGATCTGCCCCCATGATTCGATTACCTCCCACCAGGTCCCTCCCATAACACATGGGAATTATGGGAGCTACAATTCAAGATGAGGTTTCGGTGGAGACACAGCCAAACCATATCACTGCCCTTTGGTTAACTTAAAGTCAACCTCCCACACATAATTACCCAACCCATCTTTCCATAGCCCCTACACTCCCACACACATATGCATTCATAATTCTTCTGTGTAATGACTATTTATTCTTCAGTTCCTACATTAGGCATCGCTTCCTCTAGAAAGCCTTCCTCAGTGTCAAAGCTTTGATTTAAAATGTTCATCCTAGATGTTCCCATAACATTCTATGCATTTCCTAGCACAGCATTTATCACACCCTCTTGCACCTGTTTTTCCTTTTTTTTTTTTTAAGCTACTGGAAGATACAATATAGCCAGTTAAGGGACCAGGTTATCTTTTCACTCTTTCATCTCCAGTGCTTTCCAGATAGTTAGTATGTACCCAAAAAATATTAGTTGAACCAATAGGTGAAAGACACAGAAGCAATCTTTTGTGTATGAACACTAGAAGAAAATTAAAGGCATCATAGGCTCAATAGAAACTAAATTGCCCATGTGTTCCAGAGCCTAGTGCCTTCACTGGGGCAACTGATAGAAGCATTCTCTCTCACATGTGGGAGCTAAAAGAAAAAGTTGAGCTCATACAATTAGAGAGTAGAATTGTGGTTATTAGAGAATGGGAAAGGTAGTGGGGAGAGATGGATAGAGAGAAGTTGGTTAATGAATATAAAATTACAGCTAGACAGGAAGAATAAGTTCTAGAAATTTGTAGCTCTACAGGGTGAATATAGTTAACAATAGTTTATTGTATATTTTCAAAAAAGCTAGAAGAGAGGATTTCAAATGTTCCCAACACCAAGAAATGGCAAATGTTTGAGATTTTGGATATGCTAATTACCCTGATTTCATAACTATACATTGTTTGCATGTATCAAAACATCACTCTGTATCCCATATGTATAATTATTACATGTCAATGAAAATACAAAAAAAAAAAGCATTAGCAGAGAATTTTTAAATATATGGATGTGGCACTACTTAAATGAAGATGAGAATAAAAAGAGAGACCCTTCTTAAAATTAGCTTGTAATTCTGATTTTTTTGGTTGGAATCACACTCCAGAAATCAGAACCGCTTTCCATAGTTGGCCATTTCTAGAATGCAGGTATATCAGTCAGGAGAGGTTAGGTTTTGCTGCAGAAACAAATGATTCCCAAAATTGCAGAGGCTTAAAGCAAAAGTGTATTTCTTGCCCATAATACATGACCATTAACTGTTCCAAATATTTGTCATTCCAGGACTCAGGCTAATGGAATATCTTCTAACTCAGATATCATCTATGGCCATCAAAACAAACAGGAGACACGACAAATCTAAATATTTGTTCATCTTTGAAGTAACATCATTTCCATCTGCATTCCATTGAATAAAGTAGGTTCATATGAGCAAGTTCACTCCTGAGTACAACAGGGCAAAGACATATAATTCCCACATAAGAAGAGGTTCTTCAAGGAAGGAAAGTGAATTTTTGAGGAACAGTAATATGATCCATCACATCAGAAATCAACAGGCTGCAAACTTCTGTTCTGCACATTTGGGGTTTCCCTTTGCATTTGTTAGAAATTAAATTTTATGGCCGGGCGCGGTGGCTCACGCCTGTATTCCCAGCACTTTGGGGGCTGAGGCAGGTGGATCATGAAGTCAGGAGATCAAGACCATCCTGGCTAACACGGTGAAACCCCGTCTCTACTAAAAAATACAAAAAATTAGCCAGGCGTGGTGGCATGTGCCTGTAGTCCCAGCTACTTGGGAGGCTGAGGCAGGAGAATCGCTTGAACCCAGGAGGCACAGGTTGCAGTGAGCTGAGATTGTGCTACTGCACTCCAGCCTGGGTGACAGAGTGAGACTCGGTCTCAAAAAAAAAAAAAAAAAAAAAGAAAACAAATTAAATTTTATAATACTTCCCTGAAGTTGAAGAAAGTCATACAAGTTAGCATTTTAGAGGAAACAGAAATAAAGAATGCTCAAGTTAGAAAGTCCTTACAGTTCATGTAGTCACAACACCATATTTTATGAACGAGAAACCCAGCTCAGAGAAGCCAATTAAGTTTCCCAAAGCAATCCAGCATTATGTAGAGAGCTAAGACAAATTCCCAAAACACTAGTCTCAGAACTTACAACTATTCTTCTATTGCCTGTCCATGGGATAAGCCAACTTAACATCTGTGAGTCAGATCCAAAGCTTTGCATAGCATAGATGTGGTTCCCGTGCTGGAACCTGATTTATGGTCCTGCTGAGAGAACACCCCAGTGCAATGAGTTACAATGGGCTTTTCTCAAACCAATTCTCCTCGCTCTGTTGAGAGAGGCTGTAATTATACTCACTTCTTTCCTTGTTGTATAGCTTGGTACTGACATAGTGAGAACATCCACAATAAAAATGTCTGTGGGGCTTTGTTTCCTTTTGTATAAATTCATTGTCTGGAATCTAGCAGCCACATGTCTTGGTGATTTATCAGAATTAGTCCATTTAGGAAGTAATGCCTTGCTCAACTGAAATCTGTTCTCTTTGTTTTTACCCAAACCCTAGTATTGTCATGAAGCTTAAACTAAGCTCTCATGTCTATTTTAAAGTAAAACAACAACAACTCTTTGATCCTTGGTCAATTCTTACCCTAAAGCCTCTCTGTTCAAATCATTTTTGTGCTTTATGATTGTTAATGAAAATCATTCTTTATCATCATTTTATCTTCCCCATGGACATTCCATCTAATTTGACAAGATAATCTGATTGGCCATATCTTAGAGATGGCAAAATATATATAATGGAAGGGAGAGCTATTTTTGATACATAAAGTATGGTTTATCTAGTCTTTAGTCCTTAGTTTTTAATATAAGCTTTTTAATGTATCATGAATTTCATATTTTTAAAATTTTATTTATAAAAACAGGGAATACATAATCTAATTTTCTCAAACCTTTAAGAAAAAGATATGTGTATATCAATGGACATTATTAGCATTTTGTTCACTCTCTGAGTTTTAATCCATTACTTGATCACCTCGTGTTTTCTATTTTTTATTTATTAAGGGTTACATTCTTTTCTTTGAATATAGTCATGGTATAGATGTACAAGGTTTAGTGCTAAGAACTGAGCAAATGATAGACATATGAAGAAATTGTAGGAGAGACTGTACTATTCTAAGAAATACATACATAGATACATGTTCACTACCTTCAGGGAGGTTAGAATCTAGGTTTTTTTTAAAAGAGTTCCTCAAACTTTCAGGTCTGGAGTCTGCAATGTCGTTTAGGGTCCCCTACCCCTCCGATTAGATTTTGCCTGCTTGCTCCTCGTTTGCTGACTCTAGCAAAGTATACATAGGAATAGTTTATGTGGTTATGTTAGAACAGCTCCAAGGACTCAGAATTTGATGAGTGAATACACCTTCTAATGATTTGTTGTTCTGCATTTTATATCCACACACACATATAACATAGGTATAGTATTTCCCCAAGAGTTCTCCACATAAATAAACTAAATGATGTCAAGCCAGACAAGGGGTATTCTTCAAAGAAAGCCAACTTGGCATACAGAATCCAGACGTAGGGAAGCACATTTGAACAAATAGACTGTGTGTCTGAAAAACTGTTTCTCTACAATGGCAGAATTGGAAAAGCTAAACAGTTTGGTTACTTGAATAGGAATATTCCTGGAAGACATTAGTGATGACTGGACTAGCATGAGAAAGCCATAATTATGCCATAGAGGTCTAGGAACTTAGCCTGCTCCATTGCATAATCTGCACAGCTTAGCTTGGTATGATTCTGTCTTGACTATGAGACCTACACTATGACCCTTTCTCTTGTTACTAAAAGACTGCTGAGATGACATTAAGTCTACTGCTCATGCTAGTCCAATTTGTGTTGCTATAAAGGAATACCTAAGGCTGAGTAATTTATAAAGAAAAGAGGTTTATTTTGGCTCGTGATTCTGTAGACTTTACAAGAAGCATAGAGCTCACATCTGCTTCTGGAGAGGCTGCAGGAGGCTTACAATCATGGTGGAAAGTGAAGGGAATCAAGCATGTCACATAGTGAGAAGGTAACAAGAGAGAAGGGAGCAAGTTGTGGGGAGGTCCCAAAATTTTTTAAACAACCAGATCACACAGAAGCTCATTACTACTCATTACCACAGGGAGATCACCAAGTCATTTATGAGGAATCTGCCCCCATGACACAACACCTCCCACTAGGCCCACCTCAAACATTGGAGGTCACATTTCAATATGAGATTTGAAGGGAACAAAACATCCAATCATATCACTGAATATTGGTCTCCAGATATGTCCACATCCTAATCACAGGTGCCACATTCCAGAACCTGTGAATGTTACCTTATATGACAAAAGGAACTTTGCATATCTGATTAAGATAAGGATCTTAAGCCTAAAAGATTAAGGCTAGAAGATGAGGATATTACCCTGAACTGTCCACAAGGGCTCCATGAAATCATAGCAGTCCTTACGAAAGGGATGCAGGAGGAGTCGGAGTGAGAAGAGAAGGCAATGTGATGACAGAAGAGACTGAAGTGATGTACTTGAAGATGGAAGGGGTCACAAGCCAAGGAATGTGGGCAGTCAATAGAGCTAAAAAATGGAAAGAAAAAAGCCTACTCCCTCAGATCCCTTGGAAGGACCCAGCCCTGACACTTTGACTTTAGCCCAGTGAAAACCTGATTTTAGCCTTCTAACCTCCAGCGTGGTAGGAGAATAAATTTGTGTCATTTAAAGCCATGAGTTTTAAAGTAATTTGTTACAGCAGCAACAGGAAACTCATACAGATATTTAGGGTTTTTCTTTCTCTAATTGTTTGTTGTTATAATGATGCTGTGATGAAATTCCTTCTATAGATACTTTTGTCTGCCTTTCCAATGAGTTCATTAAAACGGATTCCTAGAAGCAGAATTCCTGTAACCTTGTATCTTCTTAAAACGCACCTAGGCGTGGCTGGGAAAGTGCTGAGCAACTTGGCTGTTTAGAAGAGTATGATATTTTGGGGGGGTGTTTTGTTGTTTTGTTTTGTTTTGTTTTGCTTGAAATAGGGTCTTGCTGTGTTGCCCAGGCTGGAGTGCAGTAGCCCAATCATGGATCACTGCAACCTCAACCTCCTGGGTCCAAATAGCTGGGACTGCAGGCGTGTGCATCACACCAGCTAATTTTTGTATTTTTTGTAGAGATGGAGTTTTGCAATGTTGCCCAAGGTGGTCTTGAACTCCTGGGCTCAAGCAATTCTCCTGTCTTGGGCTCCCAAAGTGCTGGCATTACAGGCATGAGCCACCACATCCAACTGAGTTTAGTAATAATTTAGTACAGAAAATTGTGAATGGTTAACTTTTGTGTTTTCCATGTTTTTCCCCTTTTACCCTCTAGAGCCTTGCAACTTAAAGTGTGTTTTGTGTACTAGCAGCATGGCCACCACATGCGAGCTTCTTAGAAATCCCAGCACTCTGGGAGGCCGAGGTGGGCAGATCACCTGAGGTCAGGAGTTCAAGACCAGCCTGGACAATGTGGTAAAACCCCGTCTCTACTAAAAATACAAAAATTAGCCAGGCATGGTGGCGGGTGCCTGTAATCCCAGCTACTTAGGAGGCTGAGGCAGGAGAATCGCTTGAAGCTGGGAGGTGGAGGTTGCAGTGAGCCGAGATCGCAACACTGAACTCCAGCCTGGGCCACAAGAGTGAGACTCAAGCAAGGAAGCAAGCAAGCAAGAAAGAAAGAAAGAAGGAAAGAAGGAAAGAGATGCAGAATCTCAACACTTCATGAAATTAGAATCTGCATTTTAACAATATATCCAGATGATTCTTATGCACACTAAAGTTTGAAAACATAAGCCCTACAGCCTAAGTTGCATAAAAGCAAAGCCTTTGTTGGTTTTGTTTAGTGATGTGCTTACAGTGCCTCAAACAGTGCCTGGCATTACTTGGAGGGGCTCAATAAATATTTGTTTAATGAATGATTAAATAAGAAAATGAACTAAGGCTTGCATGTTAAAGATGAATTTGAAGATGGGAGTTACCTGTGGATTATTCTCTGTACTTTATACACACACACACACACACACACACACACATATTTTAAATTAGAGAATGTTTTTTGTATCCATACCTCATTAGCACAACCTGAAAAACTGGCTGCAATTTGAACTATTTTCCTGGCCACTGTGAAATGATACATCCAGGGAAGAGGTTAAAATGAAAAAAAACTGGAATGAGATGGGAGAAGTTACACCCAGTAACTAGTGTCAGAAGTCACACCTCTTCTTGGGAACAAAAGGACCAAGATTCAGAGAGGAATGACCATGCAGGAACCCAGTGGGGACCTAGGGAGGGTTGCCTTTACCATGTGTACCACAGACCTCTGAAAAGATTCCTGGGTCCAGCTTTGGCATAAATTACTTACTTTTTCCTAAGGCTCATTCATACCAAATAATGACCTAATAGCCTGAAGATTTTGAGGGTGCCACAGAAGCCTCCAATATTGTTGAGTTATCCAAGCAAGGAGACCACTATAATGACTGAGATTAAATCTTCCTCCAGCCTCATAATATGTGAACCAGGTTTAATTTCATGTAAGGAAAATAAAGTACTATGATATTTCCTCTTTTAAAATTACTTTTAAATTTTTTATTATCAACATTTCAAATATCCACAAAGGGTGAAAAGGAAAAATTACAATGAACCCTCATTATCTATCATCCATTTTCAAGAATTACCAACGTATTACCAAATTTGTTCCACTTACACTTCTCACTCTCATTATATGCTAATTTTTAGCAGCTTTATTGAGGCATGAAATATATCAAATTCATCCATTGTAAGAATACAAGTTAATGATTTTCAGTGAATGTTTACGGATGTGCAGATATCATCACAATCCAATTGTAAAACATACTCATCTCCCCCAAGTCCCCTTGTGTCTTTTTGCAGTCAATCCCTGCTTCCATCCCCAACCCTAGACAATCACTGATTTGCTTTATGTCCATAAATTTCCCTCTTCTGGATATTTTATATAGAGAGAATTATATATTATGCAGTCTTTTCTTTCTGGATTCCATCAGTTAGCATAATATTATTGAGGTTCATCCATGTTGTAGCATATGTAAGTAGTTCAATCCTTTTTACTTCTGAATATTATTCAATTATTATGGATATACCACATTTGTTTATGCATTCTCCAGCTAATGGACAATTGGATTGTTTCCACTTTGGAACTTTTACATTATAATAATGCTATGAACATTCATTAATGAGATTTTTTGGTACATATTTTCATTTTTTCTTGGGTAGATAACTAGGCATGGAATTGTTGGGTCATATGGTAACATTTTTAAACTAAAACCTGTTTTCCAAAGTGGTTGCACCATTTTACATTTCCACCAGCAGCGTAAGAGTTCTAGTTTTTCCACATCCTCCCCAATACTTGCTTCTGTCTCTTTTTTATTACAGCCATTCTAGTGCATATAAAGTAGCATCTCAGTGTGGTTTTAATTTGTAAATCCCAAGTGACTAATGATGTTGAGCATCTTTTCTTGTGTTTATTGGCCCTTCATATGTCTTATCTGGTGAAATGTCTATTTAAGTATTGGCCTCATTTGTTAACTGGGTTGTTTGTCTTCATATTATTGAGG
Source organism: Pongo abelii (assembly GCF_028885655.2). Lineage (NCBI taxonomy): Eukaryota > Metazoa > Chordata > Mammalia > Primates > Hominidae > Pongo > Pongo abelii. Next base: position 134,887,157 of record NC_071992.2, on the reverse strand, counting down.
TGCAAGAGTTTTTTGTGATATATTCTGGAAGTCTTTTATCAGATAAAAATTTTCAAGTTTTCTCAAAGCAATCTGTGGCTTGTCTTTTCATTTTCTTAATGGTGTGTTTTGAGCCCGTCTGACCATGGGTGGTTACAATTTCTGCTTACTCAGTAGGTGCAGGGGTCTCATTTAGCTACATTTAGTTTATTTGGCTACAATAAATGACTAGAAAACCAATTTCAAAGAAAACTTTTCAACCTTTACTTAGCACAAAGATATACATCTGAGGAAACCAACTCTGGCTCTGGCTAACAGGATAACCCAGACAGTGGATTATAGGACTTCTCATGAGGGCAGAAAAGTAATCCCAGAGGGACGCCTGCTGGGATTTTGAGAGCAATTGAGTTGAATCTGTAGATCAATTTAGAGAGAATTAACATATTCCAATTCATGAATATGGAATTTCTCTCCACTTATTGAGATCACCTTTTATTTCTATCACCAATGTTTTATAATTTTCACCATAGAAGTCTTATGCTTCTTTGGTTAAATTTATCCCTATGTATTTTATTCTTTTTGGTGCTATTATGAATGAAATTGTTTTCTAAATTTCATTTTCAGATTGCTCATTGTTAGTATTTAATTACAATTGATGTTTGTACACTGATCTTGTATCCTGTGATCTTGTGAACTAATGGATTATTTCCAGCAATTTTTAAAATGTATATTCCTTAGGATTTTCTACATACAACTATGATTATTTTGTACTCATGTGTTTGTGGAATAAGATTCATGGCAACCTAATTTTAACTTAACAAAATAAGAATGTACTCAAGATTATTCCTATTACAGTGGTGCCTGTGCCTAAGGAGCAGGGTAGGAGAGATGTCATCAGGGCTGTGCTGGGAATTGGGCATCATCTGCCACCTGTCCTATCTCTTCTAGAGCCATACAAGACAGCTTTGCAGTTGAGGCTTTTGTCAAAATGTGCCTACTCCTATAGGAATGTGTCAGAAGGGGGAAATCACTCAGAATTGGTGCCTTCGGAAGATTGCTTGGCCTGAAAAATGACCTTGGGGAAGATTCTAGGAAGACAGAAGAGATCTCCAAGAACACAAGCAGCATGGGAAAGAAACAAAAGAGACATAGACCTGAAGGCAATGCTTCAAAGTGTAAGAAGAGGCGTCTTCTCCATTTCACAGAGGGCGTAGGAGATGTTGCAAAATCAGCATTTTGAGTCCTGCAGAGAGTGTCCAATTCAGAGATCAGATAAAGGCAATGAAAACGGAGAAGGCACGGCAATGGATAATTGCTGCTACAAAAGTGGCAAAATCCTTGTGTTGTAATATAATTTAATCTCAGTACATTGAGTTAGTGTGTGTAAAGCATTTAGCACAGGGTTTGGTTAATAACAAGTATTTGATAAATGGTAGCTGTTTATATCATTATTATTACATTTTCAGCTAAAATTAGAGGCATTCTGTGATTTCTTACAGTCAGTATTTATAATGCCACAGGCAGTTTCTTGCTCAATTTTTATGGTCATTTCAGAGAAAATATCATGGGACTCAGGAAGTAGATAAGGTGGCCCAGGATAGAGGCAAATTTCAGAGGAGAACGTGATAAGAAAGAAGACAAAAGAAACAAAACTTTGTATTAACCACCCATAGCAATCAAGACTATGAAGTGCTTGTGGAAATATTAATGGATATATCTGAAATGCATACATTTGTATGTGTGTGTTTAGAGTCAGAAAACCTATTTCAAGCTAATCACAATCATATTTAATTGCATCTTTTACTTATAATTATCAGATGAAAATATAAACTCCCTTCTCATTGTATCTCAAAACCTAACACTGGATGTGCCTGCCAAAAGGCAGACCATTGTGTGGCCAGGGACTGCAGCCTAAAGGGCCCCAACAGAGGCAGCTTCAAAATGAGCCTCTCCCCTCTACTCCCCTCCCCTGGGTTAGTTAACGGTGGAGTCATCTGATCCTGCATGGTGACAACATGGCTGGCTTAGGGAGTCATTTAGTTTACGTGGCTACAACATATAACTCAGGACCTGAGTAAAACTGAAGCTTTTCAGACCCTACAAAGCATAGGAATCTGTATCTGGAGAAACCACTTCTGTCTGTCCTACTCTGCTTCTGTGCTCCAAGTAACCCAAAGACAAAGCCTGGCCAGTAGGATATTCCAGGGAAGGGACCCCAGCAGCAGCCTAGATGCAGTCAGGAAGCAAGAATCCTCAGGTGTGACCAGGCACAGTGGCTCAAACCTGTAATCTCATCACTTTGGGAGGCCAAGGCAGGTGGATCGGAGCCCAGGAGTTTGAGACCAGTGTGGCCAACATAGTGAGGCCCTGTCTCTACAAACAATTTTTAAAAATTGGTCACACCTGTAGTCCCAGCTACTTAGGAGGTTGAAGTGAGAGGATTGCTTGAGCCCAGGAATTTGAGGCTGCAGTGAGCCATGATCATACCATTGTACTCCAGCCTGGGTGACAGAGCAAGACCATGACACACACACACACACACACAAATGCTCAGGTGGCCAGTACCTCCAGGGTAAATGGCCTGTGACAGGTAGCTGAGGCTAGCAAGGCAACATCTGACCTCTCAGTTTTCTGCTCCAAAGCAGATAGACAAACCCAGACCCAGAAGATAGAGAGAACCCTAGGTTGATGCAGGAAGCAGTGAGCAGTGAATGGGATGAACAATCTTTTTTTTTGTTTGTTTTGAGACAGAGTCTGGCTCTGTCGCCCAGGCTATAGTGCAATGGCACGATCTTGGCTCACTGCAACCTTTGTCTCCTGAGTTCAACCGATTCTCCTCCCTCAGCCTCCCAAGTAGCTGGGATTACAGGCTCCTGCCACCATGCCTGGCGAATTTTTGTATTTTTATTAGAGGTGAGGTTTTGCCATGTTGGCCAGGCTGGTCTCGAACTCCCAACCTCAGGTGATCAGCCCACCTCAGCCTCCCAAAGTGCTGGGATTACAGGCATGAGCCACCATGCCTGGCAGGAATGAACAGTCTGGAATCAACTTTGCCACTAGGGAAGTGAAGTTATTTCACTTCTGTGAGCCTCTGTTTCTGCTTCATAAGTTGGGAATAGAATAATTCCTACCTGCAGGGTTGTATCCAGGATAAAAAGAACATGCTCTAGAATTTTTTTTGTTTTGTTTTGTTTTCTGAGACAGAGTCTAGGTTTGTCACCAGGCTGGAGTGCAGTGGCGCGATCTCAGCTCACTGCAACCTCCACCTCCCAGATTCAAGCAATTCTCCTGCCTCAGTGTTCTAAGTAGCTGGGATTACAGGCACGCACCACCACGCCCAGCTAATTTTTGTATTTTTAGTAGAGACGGGTTTTCACCATGTTGGCCAGGATGGTGTCAATCTCCTGACCTCATGATCCGCCCACCTCGGCCTCCCAAAGTGCTAGGATTACAGGAGTGAGTCACCACGCCTGGCCTAGAGTGGTCTTTATGAGATCTAAGCACTATACGAAGAGGGACCAAAATCATAGACAAGCTGCCTCAAAGTTGCTGTATTTAAACATGACCCAGATTATTTTTTTATTTTTTATTTTTTGAAATGGAGTCTCACTCTGTTGCCCAGACTGGAGTGCAGTGGTACAATCTCAGCTCACTGCAATCTCTGCCTCCTGCAGTCAAGCTATTCTCCTGTCTCAGCCTCCCAAGTAGCCGGGACTACAGGTGCCCGCCACCAAGCCCAGCTAATTTTTGGATTTTTAGTAGACATGGGGTTTCACCATATTGGTCAGGCTGGTCTCGAACTCCTGACCTCAGGTGATCCACCCTCCTCGGCCTTCCAAAATGCTGGGATTATAGGCTTGAGCCACCACACCTAGCCCATAATAATATTTTAGTGGCCAAAAGCAGGGCCAATTTTCTCACTGACATTTTTCTTTAAAAGGTAATTTAAGCTGTAAGAATGCATATTTTATTTTCTTAGAATTTTATGTTTTATTATTTGTATGAAGAGTATGGTTCATAAACCTTTCTCTTTTTTCCTGAATGGGTCCCTGTATAAAAAGATGTTTGTTTTTTGTTTTTGTTTTTTTTTTAATCACAGCTCTAATTGGTTCCCTGGTTTCAGTCTGACACTCTGAGCTCTGTGCTTCACACTACTGCCAGCCTGCTCTGGCTCAAAGACAAATCTGAGGTTGACTCCTCTTTTTCCGTAACGACCCATACCCAATCACTCAAGTCTTATGGATTCTGCCTACTTAATATCTCTCAAATCCATCCATAGCTCTATACCACCTGACATGCCTTCATTTTAATCACTATCATTTCTCACCAGAAACTAATGAACCAGCCACCGACACGGTCACTCCTAGGAGTCCCCCTGTGTTACTCTTTTACTTCCAATCGTTTCTCCACACTGCAGCAAAAAAGGATCTTCCCAAAGTTCAGAATTTATCATATAACTTTCAGCTGGAAACCATGACTGTCAGGACAATCCAGATAAAATCCCCCATTGTCATGCCTGCTTCTTCATGTCCATCCTTCAGGTTCGGGGTCTGGCTCAGCTCCCTTGCCTCCCCTTGCACCACTTCCTCTATTGCACTTTCCACTCCAGCCATTCCTCACTCTGTAAGAAGCTCCGACGCCATGTTCTCACATTGCTTGCCCTGTTGCACATGCTGTTCCCTTTACCAGGAAGACTCTTTCCCTTTAGCATTTTGCACAACCACTCCTTTCACATGCCCACTTCCCCTTTGCAGTCTCATTATTGCCATTGCCTCCTCTGGGAATCCTTCTCAGGACCCCTAAGACTGGGCTAGATGCCTTTGCTGTGTGTCTTCACAGCACTTCCCACACTCTTGCACTTACCTATCTGCACTTGCTTTTGCCCATTTGTTGCTGTGGCTCCTCAGCTGGGCTCTCAGCTTCCTGAGGCATGCATGGATCCTTGCCCTATTATAGCCCAACAGTGGATGTTGTGTTCTCACATAGATTTCTCCTAATCTCCCAGCTACTAGGAATATCAATTGCTGATGGTTCAAACCATATCCCTCACTCAGAATTGCCTGGGCTTCAAAAATCTGCCTTGTCCAGGACTACAGTCCTTCTCAAGGAGGATGTGCCACCAATGACTGGATGGCATGGGCATACAAAGGCCTGGCATGCTTCCCTCTTTGGGACAACTCTAAAGAGTTATTTCAGCTCTAGATCTCCTATTAGGACTGGACAATGTCTCAGTTGTAACTGCATTAATCATCAGTTCTCTCCCTGTCCAATTCTGTCATCCTCACTTTCTTTCGGGTGTACCGCTGAAGAATATTCCCTAATAAACCTTCCATATACAATTTACTATTCTCAGTCTCAGAGTCGAATGTCAGGGAACCCAGTCTAAGGCGTTCCCCACTGCTCAATATAGTCTTTGGCATATAGTAGGTGCTCAGAATATATGTGACATAGAATAAATGAGCGGATAAATGCCTTTTAAGCTCAGCTCTCAGCAAGGGAAATTTGTAGCATTCATGTTTTCATTTCTAATGCCCAGCATAGTGCCTACTGCTTACTTGTCTGAATAGTCCTTCAAATGTTGTTTACATGACTAAGGAAGCAATCTTTATGAGGTATATGACTCTTTTACCATCAGGCCCAAAGTGATACATGCCAAAAGCATTGAACGAATGTAATAGTACTCTGCATGATAATGAAATCTACTGCCTTCAAAGGAAGAAAAAGTTATGTTGTAAATTACCAAGTAGTTAGAAAATACTTTGCTTTTCATTAGGGTTTAGAGAGACTGTGCTCTCCCTGAGGATTAAAATAATTTTAGAACAAGTCATGTGCTGTTCTAACCAATCTAATAGTTGGGGTTGGGATTTTTGTTTTTTGGTGGGGGGTATATCTTCAAGAAAATCTCCAAAGAAATCTACCTTGGGGTTTTGACCAGCCTGGCCAACATGGTGAAACCCTGTCTCTACTAAAAATACAAAAAATCAGCTGGGTGCTGAAGCGCATGCCTGTAATCCCGACTACTTGGGAGGCTGAGGCATGAGAATCACTCGAGCCTAGGAGGCAGAGGTTGAAGTGAGCCATAATCGTGCCACTGCACACCAGCCTGGGTGACAGAATGAGACTCTGTCAAGAAAGAAAAGAAAAGAAAAGAAAAGAAAAGAAAGAAAGAAAGAAAGAAAGAAAGAAAGAAAGAAAGAAAGAAAGAAAGAAAAGAGGAAAGAAAGAAAGAAAGAAAGAAAGAAAGAAAGAAAGAAAGAAAGAAATCTACCTTGGGTGATACATGCATACTTGGATGCTGCTGCAGAACCCGCAGCACCAAGAACCCCCATCCTGTACCATTCTGCAGCTCTTGGGTTATCAAAAGAAATCACGGATTATTTAAAACCACAGGATGCTACTCTAAACTCAATGATCTGAATTTAGGAAACTGTCTTAATGTGGGAAATCACAATGGGCCCCGGAATAACTCAGTGGGTAGGTGCTGGGGTTTTCCAGGATATGAACAGAGTTTTACCGGGAATGTCTAGAAAATAAGGGTCTCTGGGATACAGGGGCAAAACCAGTAAATGGCAGTGCAATCAGGTCCAAAACTGTGGATGTGTTCAGAGAGGACCCATGTAGTGAAGGGTTGACTTCTCAGTCAATGCACATACACACAGGCAAACACATTTTTGGAACTGGGGAAGTTATATTTCTAGTACATGGTTTTTAACATTTTTTAACCTGTGAAGCAATGCCCTTTTAAAATTAACCAGTCCTTCAGGTTTACAGCAACATAGAAGCAACTGGAAGCCATTATCTTAAGTGAAACAACTCAGACACAGAAAGACAAATACTGCATGTTCTCACTCTTAAGTGGGAGCTAAATAATATGTACACACAGAAGCAGAGTGTAGAATGATGGACAATGGGGACTTGGAAGGGTAGGGGATGGGATGGGGGTAGATGATTGGAGGTTGCTTGGTGGTTGCAATGTGCATGGCTCCAGTGATGGGTGCACTGAGGGCCCTGAGTTCACCACAATGCAATATATCAGTGTAGCAAAATTGTACTTTTATCCTATGATTATATACAAATAACAACAAATAAATAAGAAGAAAACATGAATAAATAAAATCACCCAGTCCTTCAGTAAAGTAAGCCACGTATATGTATACACGCACAAACATACGTTGATTTTCTGAAGTGGTGGTTCTGGGAGGCTGAGGGTTAGACAGTCAAAGAGAGAGAGAGAGCAACAGCCTATTGAGCAATGACTTTCTGGACTTTCACAGGTTAAGGTACAATACAGTGATAAGGAGCCTCATCACCAAGTGAGAAGTGCCAGAGAAGAGACATTAGTGATAAGAAACAGCTTCTAAAATGACAACCCAAGGGAATTTTATGACCTGAAACCTGTGCTTGCCCACAACAAGCCCAAGAGAGAAAAACCTCTTGGTTATATTATCTCTCCTTCAGGAAGACTCACATTGCACATTAGCATATCAAAGTCACCATGAAATTCTATTAGTAAAGGAAAAAACTTAAGTTTTTTTAGACTGTATTCTCCAAAACCTGTCTATTGGTATGTACTCATATCTGTGGGACCCCCATATGAGAAATGCGAAACAGACAATTGAAGGGTTTTGTTTGAACAATGGAGCGGCAAAACAAAAGAGGACATTCTTGAGGATTTATGTGGCCACTGGACACAAGATAATTTGGAAGTGAGAGTACTGGCCCGGTTAAGGGAATGCTACAATGTGTCGATTTCGGTTCTTATCAGATGTAGAATGAGGACAGTGGCTAAGAGACAAGAAAGGGAGACCCAAGAGGGTAATTGTTGAGGAAAGAATTGACCGGATTTGGTCACTAACTTCTGTACTGATGGGGAACAGGGAGGACTCATGTGCTCATAAGACGGTAAAGCAGGAAATGACTTCTAGAGATGATCTAATTTGGCAGTTTTCAAACTTTTATGTAGCCACAGGAAAAATAACAAAGTTTCAAGGAGACGCCTAAAGCATAGAACAGAAGAAAGGAGAAGGGTTGTGGGTGTGTTTTATCAAAAGATGGAAAAAAGAAAGAATGAAGGAGAAATTCCTGTCCTTCACATTGTAAAATTTTGGCTGGGAATGATTAAGGCAGTCTAAATCTGAAAGAAGCGCTTCAAGATATAGGCTTAACCATTCAGGCATTATTTCTCCCACCCCCAAAGTATTCCTGGACAAGTAAGTTTCAGAGGCAGGAGTATTTCAGATGAATAATTTTGGAGGCCTTGATTGGTGTAAACACCCAGAGTAAGGTGGTTAAAAGCTGCATCCTAGGGTTGATTGCTTGAGAGCAATGCCTGGCTCCATCAAGCCCTCCATGTTAATATCTAAAAAATTATTTAACTTATGTGTGCATATTTCAGTTTCCTCCTCTGTAAAATTGGGATACCAATTGATTGGGACCCATTTCCCAGGGCTATTGTGAAGGTGAAATGAACTATTTCATTTAACATGCTTAGTCCAATGCCTAACACAAGAACAAGCAATACATTTAGCTCATTATTTAAGAAGGGCTGTTGGCCAGGCACAGTGGCTTGTGCATGTAATTCCAGCACTTTGGGAGGCCGAGGTGGGTGGATCACCTGAGGTCAGGAGTTCCAGACCAGCCTGGCCAACATGGTAAAACCCCGTCTCTACTAAAAGTACAAAAATTATCTGGGCATGGTGGCAGGCGCCTGTAATCCCAGCTACTCGGGAGGCTGAGGCAGAAGAATCACTTGAACCTGAGAGGCAGAGGTTGCAGTGAGCCAAGATTGCGCCATTGCACTCCAGCCTGGGGGACAAGAGCAAGAAGGTCTGTTATATACCAAGCACTGCTAGTACTAGAGAGGTACAGTAGAACAGGATACAATTTAAGCTTCCAAATAATAATCAATTTCATTTACTCCACACTTATTACAATAATTTTACATATGTGGCCTCTTGTGCTGATTCAAAATATGTCCACAAATTCTTATACACCCTCTTCAAAAAGTGAAGCCTCAGCAACCAAAACAAAATGGACAAATGACATCACATCAAGTTAAAAAGCTTCTACACAGCAAAGGAAAGAATCAAGAAAGCGAAGAGACAACCCACAGAATGGGAGGAAATATTTGCATACTATCCATATGACAAGAGATTGATAGCCGGAATATATAAAGAGCTCAAACAAATTTTTAGGAAAAAAATCTTATAGTTCAATTAAAACACAGGCAAAAGATCTGAATAGACATTTCTCAAAAGCAGACAAGCAAATGGCAAATAAGTTTATGAAAAGGTGCTCAACGTCATTGATCATCACAGAAATGCAAATCAAAACTACAATGAGATATCATCTCACCCCAGTCAAAATGGCTTTTACCCTAAATACAAGGAATAATAAATGCTGACGAGGATGTAGAGAAAGGGGAACCCTCTACACTGTTGATGGGGATGTAAATCAGCCACTATGAAGAACAGTATGGTGGTTCCTAAAAAAAAACTAAAAATAGAACTACCATATAAATGAGCAATCTCATTGCTAGGTGTATATCCAAATGAAAGGAAACCAATATATCGAATAGATATCTGCACTCTCATGTTTACTCCAGCACTATTAGCAATAGCCAAGATTTAGAAGTGTCTGTCCAGCAACAGATGAATGGATAAAGAATATGTGGTACATACATACAATGGAGTACTCTTCAGCCTTAAAAAAGAACGAGTTATTTCATTTGCAACAACATGGATGGAAATGGAGAATATTATATTACATGAAATAAACCAAGCACAGAAAGACAAACATCTTGTGTTCTTACATATTTGTGGGAACTAAATATTAAAACAATTGAACTCATGGAAATAGAGAGTAGAATGATGGTTACCAGAGCATGGGAAGGGTACCAGAGCAGGGGAAAGTGTGGATGGTTAATGGGTACAAAAATATGGTTAGATAGAATGAATAAGATCTACGATTTGATAGCACAACAGGGTAACTACAGTCAACAATAATATTATACATTTTAAAATAACTAAAAGAGTATTATTAGAATGTTTGTAACACAAAGAAATGATTAATGCTTGAGGTGACGGATACCCCAGTTATCTTCCTATGATTATTATGCATTGTATGTCTGTACCAAAATATCATATGTATTCCATGAACATAAACACCTATTACGTACCCACAAAAATTTTCTTTTAAAAAGTGGAACTTAATTCCCATTCCCTTGAGGGCTAGACTTGGTGGCTTTCTTGTAGCAAGTAGAATAGCTAGAGGTGACAATGCATGATTTCCAAGAACAGGTCATAAAAGGTACTGTGGCTTCCTTCTTGCCCACTTTGGGTCACCCTCTCTGGGGAAAGCCAACTGTCCCTCTATGAGGACAATTCAGCCATTCCATGAAGAGGTCCATGTTGTGGGGGCACTGAGCCCTCCTGCCAACAACCAGCACTAACTTTCCAAGTGTGTGAGAGAGCCACCCTTGGAGCAGATCCTCCAGCCCCAGTCAAGCCTTCAGATGAATGCAGCCCTGGGTGACATCTTGACTGTGACCTTACAAAAGACACTGAGCTAGAACCACCCAGCTAAGCTGCTCTCAGATCCGTTGAGCCATAGAAACTGTGTGAGATGATAAATGTTTATTTTAAGCCACTGTTTCAGTCAGAGTTCTCCAGAGAGACAGAAGTGATAGGATATATATATACATATTTCTTTTCAGCTCTCTCTGTATGTGTATGTGTCACACACACAGAGGTGACTACAGTCAAAAATAATTTATTGTATGTTTTAAAATAACTAAAAGATATACATACGTGTGTGTATATATGCAGAGAGAGAGGAAAAGAAATTTATTAGAAGAATTGGTTTACTAGATTATGGAGGCTGAGAAGTCACGATAGGCCATCTGTGAGCCAAAGAACCAGGAAAGCTGGTAGTGCGGCTTAGTCCCAGTCTGAAGGCCTCAGAGCCAGGGAAGCCGATGGTGTAATTCTCAGTCCAAAGCCAAAGGCTTGAGAGCCCTTGGGTCCACTGGTATAAGTCCTGGAGTCCAACAGCTAGAGAACATGGAGTTCGAATGTTCAAGGGCAGGAGGAGAAGAGAGGGAAGCTCTAAGGGCAGCTCTAGAAGAGAGTGAATTAGCCCTTCCTATACGTTTTTGTTCTATCCAGACACCCCACTGATTGATTAGTGCCCACCCACAGATCTTTCCCACTCAGCCCACAGGCTCACATGCCAATCCCTTCTGGAAACACCCTCACAGACACACCTGGGGCAACCCAATCATTCGAATCAAATCCCAAACCACCTGGGTTTCCCTTTCAGCAGATGATGGACAGGCTCAGTGCCTACTGAAGCCCTGATAATAAATAATGCTTTAGTAGCTATCTGTGTATCTCTTAATCTAGTCAAGTTGACATTACAAATGAACTATCACAGCCACTAAGTTTGGGGATAATTTGTTGGATAGATAGATAACTTGTCCTCAAAAAGACCTGGTGAGGGATATTGTCCATTTTATAGATGAGAAAACCAAGGCCAGAGATGTTAATCCTTTTGCTTTAGTTCACCCAGCTGGTTTGTGAAGAGGCAGATTTTGAACTCTGATCTATGTTTCCAGGGTCCAGGGTATTTCTACTCTGTCATTGTGTGGAATCAATTAATATATCCAGCACAGGTAAGGCAGCATCCATAAGAAACCACAGCTTTGGGGAGGCTTTTTGCGTGTTTGTTATTGTTTTTTATTTTATTTTATTTATTTATTATTTTTTGAGACAGAGTCTTTCTCTGTCACCCAGGCTGGAGGGGAGTGGTGCAATCTCGGCTCACTGCAACTTCTGCCTCCTGGTTCAAGCGATTCCCCTGCCTCAGCCTCCCAAGTAGCTGGGACTACAGGTACGTGCCACCATGCCCAGCTAATTTTTTGTATTTTAGTAGAGACGGGGTTTCACCATGTTGGTCAAGATGGTCTCGATCTCCTGACCTTGTGATCCGCCCACCTCAGCCTCCCAAAGTTCTGGGATTACAGGCGTGAGCTACCATGCCCAGCCTATTGTTGTTTTTTTTGAGACAAGCCCAGAGGAACAGAATAAGGAACCTCTAAGCATCCATAGAAGAGTTCTCCAAGGAAGGCAGAGATGACCTTAACAAATATACCACCACATCACCTAAGACACCTAACAGATACTACTCCATTAGCATTGAAAACTGTGGGGCAAAAATTAGCCAATAATTTTCCCCAGCCCCACAAGGTTCACATTTCCAGCTTTGAGGATCCCTGAATAAAATTAGACGTTGCAGAAATACCTTTCGAATGCCACATTTTTCACTAAAAGTTATCACAGGCTAGAAAAGGCCCGTCAAAGGTCAAACAGGGCTGCACCATGCTAATGCTTGCCTTATCTCACAAGGCACATCTTGGGTGTGCTGTGTCCTTTCTCTCCCAGCTGCGATCTAAATCATCTCCTAGGTCCCATTTTTCTTCTACTTCTTTGAGTTTTCAGACATTAGGATTGAGCCCTAGATCATGCCTTCAAGTTTATGAGGACAGTCATCTGTCATCAGCACCTGCAGAGCCTTTCGTCTTGCTCTGCATGAATTCCTCAGACTCTTACTTTCTGACAACTGATGGACTTTTCTCATCTCTAACCACAAAAGCCCAACTCCATTCTTTCCTTGTGCAACACCACAACATGTGGGTTTTTTATTCTCCCATAGGGAGAACAAGAAAGCATATGGCCTCCTAAAAAGAAAAGGTTCTTTATGTTTTTGGTCCAGCCTCTTTCCTTTATAAATTTCCCAGTCTCAGGTACGTCTTTATTAGCAGCATGAGAACGAACTAATACACCTTGACTTTTGGATTGGCCCTGTGACTTGATTCAACACATGATGTAAGAGAAGAAGTGAAAGTGCTGCAGTTCTGAGACAGGCCTTAAAAGCCTTGCATATTTCCTTTTTCTCTCTTGCTCCTCTGCCATTAGCTGCTGCCCCTTTAGCCTGAGACAGAGTTCCCCAGCTTACTCAAAAATCTGCAGTGAGGAGCAGAGCTGCCGCAGCCTCCTTGACTGAAAGCTCAGCCACCAAGCCAAATTGAGCCCAGAGGAAGAGAAATCTCTCCCCACCACATCCTCCAAAAACAAAAACAAAAATCAAACCACCAACGAAGAGCCTTGGCCTGAACCTGAGTTCTAGACATTGTTCTGCTATGATGTGATCCTGGCAAACTTTTTTGGTTTTCTGCCTCAACCGTGAAATGATAGGACTTAGAGTAACTTGCCTCTAAGTCCTTTCTGAACAGATTCTAGGTTAGAAAAAAAAAAGTCTACTTCTAAGAGTATAAAACATTAACACAAACAAAAACAAAATACTAGCCTGCAGTTTAATTGGGAAAAATAAACACATTTATGATTAGGTAGTTTACTCATTTGCTCCTTCAGTCAGACGGTACTTAAAGACACATAATACATGTATTAAGTATGTATTGTGGGCCAGATACAGTGCTAGTGGTTGGAAGATCAAAGGGGAGCAAAATCAGAGTCCATCCTTAATCCCATGGAATCAGTGGGGGTACTGACACTATTTAAATGAAAATAATAAATATATTCCTACAAACTGATATGAGTGTTGTGGAGAAAACTAATCCAGAATGGGAGCCTAAGAAAAACTTTGCTAGGGCTTGTAGGCTTTAACCAAACAGCAAAGGGATGCAATCAAATGACTTCAAATTGGAGTGAGATGATTAGATTTGGGTCATATCATTCTGTTTGCTGGTGGAGAGAAGCTGCACTGGGGAAGAATTGTATGGCAGATAGACTAATTAGTAAACTACTGAAATGGTCTTAGTGAGAGAAAACCATAGCTTAGACTTGAAGAGTACTGAAGATGAATATCTTCCAGCTAAAATCTTCCATTAAGATCACTGTACTTTAACCAAACAGCAAAGGGATGCAATCAAATGTCTTCAAATTGGAGGGAGATGATTAGATTTGGGTCACACCATTCTGTTTGCTGGTGGAGAGAAGCTGCACTGGGGAAGAATTGTATGGCAGATAGACTAATTAGTAAACTACTGAAATGGTCTTAGTGAGAGAAAACCATAGCTTAGACTTGAAGAGTACTGAAGATGAATATCTTCCAGCTAAAATCTTCCATTAAGATCACTGTACTTTAAGCTCATTCAAGAAAAGTTTCACTCTTAGAGAGTTCTTTTGCACAATTCAGGTGGGATTTTGTTGAAATGCCTGATATCAAATGAGATTCTTCATGTCAGAGTGCATTTCAATATATTTTTGGAAGCCAATAGAGTAAGTGGCGCTTTTACACCTGATGAGAAAGTGCCATCAAGTCTCAAGTGTTGAATTCAGGCTCTGTCTGGGTGTATAAATTTGGACTAATCATCTATCCTTGTCCGGCCTCTGTTTCATGCCTATAAAATGAAGTAAATACTATCCACTGACAGCCATTGTAAAGATAAAATGCAATAATGTATGTGAAGGCTCATTGTACCCTATATAATGATTAAAAATAGAAAGTTATTAGGTAATTATTAACAGAGGAACAGAAGGGAAGGGAAAGGACTGGTCAAATAACTACAGTAAGCAGTCAGCTTTAGCATCTCTGCCTAGTAAAGACTTCTAGTCATTTTGGAAGTAGTAGTAAAAGGGAGCCCATCACACCTTAAGTTTTTAACCATCTGGCATAGAATAGTTCAGTTGAGAAAATAAGTTGCATCTCTTCTAGTGTTCTCTTGTGCTGATGTGCACCAATAACAAGTAATTCCAGATGACCATTCCTATGCTTTTATACACAGTTTACAATGTCCCCTGGTTGGGGAACTAGGGGCAACTCTGCTCAGAAGAGGTGCTGCAAATTTATTAGGTTGGTGCAAAAGTAATGGTGGTTTTTACCATTAAAAAAAAAAAATGGCAAAAACTGCAATTATTTTTGCACCAACCTAATACTTCAGGGTTGGAAATCTAGAACACAGTAAGTTTGTATGCAGTCAGCCACTACAGCCTACAATAATCCCACACTCTTTTCTATCAACAAAACCTATCCAAAAAGGGACAAGTGTCCAGGACACTGCTCTTCCATGGCACAGCCATGTTTTCCTGCCTGTCAGAGGGGGCTCTGCATTGATCAAGTTAAGTTCATTCTGTGACTTAACTACAAGTCGGACTGGGCAGACTTACTCCACACCTGGCAAGTATCCTGAGGCCCTTGTTACTGCTTAACTGAATTATATCCATGTTCTTTGGGAATGGCCTCTCAGGCTTGCATGGATGATCAAAAGAGCAAACACTTATTGGGTGTCCATTATGTGCCAGGACAGTGCACAACACTATATATACTCTCTCAGTCACTGCTGAGCCCCAAACTGTGAGCTAGGTAATGTATACATTACATATAAAACCAAGGCACAGAAATGTCAAAGAACTTTGCTAATAACCAACATCGAGTAAATGAGAGTCAGGATTACAATCTAGTTCTGTATGTCTATGAAACTTGAGTACTGAAGCCAAATATTCAGATAACCAGTTAATATAAAGGTAGATAGATTCTGCTTAAATTTTGGACACATAATTTAAGTCTGATTTTGAAAGTATAGTTTAGAAGAACGATGGTATAGAATATCACCAACTTATCAACATACAGATAACACACAATGTGATTTAATTGTACACAATGTGATTTAAGCAAAAACAACGAGGCTTTTGCTTAAATCATGTTCCCTGAAATATGCTTACTTCCTTCAACGGAAGCCTGATATAACTTGAATGGTTGGCACTTTACTCATGACTCAAGGATTAGAGTTATTGTTTTTTATCTTAATTACAAAAAAAATTATTTTTTTCCTCTCAGTTCCTTCCTGTCAAAAATTTTAGTCTTTAGGGTTTGAATCCTTTTGGTTAGGTTTAGAAGATCTCCCTGAACAGAACAGAAACATAATCTATTTACTTTTTGAGATTTATGAATGTTTTCTGTAGAGGCTTGTGAATATAGCAACCTAGTTAGAACAATAAATACAGTAAAGTATTTATATGTACTATTTTAAATCTTAGAATCCAGTGAAATATGTAGCCTCATCTCAATATTTCTTTTTTTATTTAATTCACTATAAGGTAATGGGCTTTTCCCTCCCTTTCTGTGCTCTCTGATATATTCAGAAATTTTTGAATCATTCTAAATATCACAATTTCTGATATTAAAATATTTTAAACCCTTCATTTTATTAGTAATGACAATTCCTGTTTGGCCAAGTGCTTATGAATTCAGATTTGTGATCATGTAATCAGTATTGAAATCTAGATGGAGTAACATCACAAAGTTCTACACTTAGGTAGACCTCAATCCCCTTGCTACAATTCATGTTTTGGAGACATGCGGCAAATTACTTAAATTCACTGAGCTTCAATTTCCTCATCTGGAAGATAGGGATATCTGACAATATTGTACTGATTAAAGGAGATTATGTATGTCAAGGTGCTTAGACAGAGCTTGGCACTTGTAATTTCCCAACAAATGCTACTTATAACAATGATAAAAAATAATAATAGTAATAATAAATTATCTATTGAGTACTTACTATGTAACCACAATTATGACCAAGAATCTGGAAGATATGAAGCATAAGACTCAGTTCCAGCACTCGAAGTGCTTATATACTAAAAGGAACAAACAACAGCATCATAATGAACACAGAATTTGGCTTTGGCTTATGAGAAGTATGGGATGAGGTCTGGACTTTGCCCCTTGCTAAAATTGGGTGTATCTGTTAGGAACTGTACTTGGCTGCTGATAAAAAAGACCAAAAATAAGTCATGATTGCAGTCTGTGAAAAATACTAAAGCAGAAGCTAAGCTGTGCCCAAATTACTAACCCACAGAAACTGAAGTAATACTTGGGTATTGTTGTAACCCACTAAATATTGGGATAATTTGTTAACAGCAATCGATTAATACATGTGGCTCATCATGTTGTTGTATACAATTGTAATTCCTTCATTTGTATTATTTTATAGGAGGGTTTGGAAAGCTTTTTTCTGCAAAGGATCAGGTAGGAAATATTTGAGGCTTTGTAGGACAAGAGGCAAAATTGAGGATATTATGTAAGTATGTCTATATAATTTCCAGGCTTTGCAAATTATACTTTTTTGCTTTTTTCCAACCATTTAAAAATGTAAAAATCATACCTAGCTGGTGAGCCATAAAAAATAAATGGTGAGCCATATTTGGCTCATTGGTCTTAGTTTGTTGACCCCTGCTATATGAAATTATTTGGTTATACCACAGTTCATCTCTCCAATCTGTTGTTGATAAATATTTGAGTTGTTTTCCGTTTGGGAAACATTAAAATAATGCAGCCACAAACATTCTTGCACATGTCTTTTGGAGAACATGCATATGCATATTTGTTTGGTGTAAACCTAGGAGTAGAACTTCTACTCCTAAGAATATATTCAGCTCAATATTTCAGATGGTTTTCCAAAGCGGTTTTGTGAATTTGCACACCATCAGCAATATATAAATCTTTACTGCTTCACAATCTTGCCAACAGTTGGTATTTTGTGTCTTTATCTTTCAAACATTCTAGAGATAAATGTAATTTTTTTCTTTAGTACTTCCCAGGTGATTCTAATATTCAGCCAGAATTGAAAACCTCTGCACAACAATTGTTTATCCCTTATTAGGCAGAACCACATGAAATTGCTCTATTTGTAGGTTTTAAAAATGGTCAAACATTGGCTATTTCATATGGTAGAAACTAACATCTCCTTCACATTTTATTTATACTAAAAATAAAACTCGTCTAGAATGCACATCACTGGGAAAAATATTAAAGATGAGCTAAGATGAAGTTTTAAAATTAACCACAGATTTCAATGACTTTTATATTTTAATATCACCCAGATATTTAAAAGCTTGGAAACAGACCAATGGTTTTCACCCTCAATGAAGACTGGAATCACCTGTGGGTTTTTAAAACCTGAGTGGCTCTACCCAAACCCCCATAAGCTCTGATCCTGTGAGACTAAGATAAAGCTTAGGAATATATATTTGTAAAAGGCTGATGCACAGCCAAGGTTGAGAACCACTGATACTACCTGTCCTATGGCTTTCTTTCACATTCATTCAATCTAAGAAAATACTTAACGCTTTGGTGATTTTATATACATAAAGTAGTGAAGCACCTGGATTTCAGTTCTTTCCAGAGTTTAGAATGCTTGGCTGTGTATTAGGTCGGAAAATTCTTTTTCCCATGGAAATTATGTCTCATTGAATGGGTCTCTCTGTACTGCACCTAAAAGAGAGGCTTAGGTTTGACTTGTACACAGCTCCATGGACTCAGAATTAAAGTATCAACAAGAGCATTTAATGGTTACACACAGGTATTTTTTAAAGTACTTATACACATATTATTATTATATATTACCCAGTGGGGGACTAAGCATGCAATTAGTGACCAGAACAACAGGTGTGCATGTATACACTCAGAAACAAAATTGTTTTGAAAATTTTTTTTTTTTTTTTGCTGATGACCAAGACACACAAAAATGTCTAAGTAGTCATCATGGGAAGAATCCGATTTTTGTACTTCCTCATTTTACAGAGATTAACATTATATATGGGTGACTGGGTGGATGTGGTACCAAATACATTTCTAAACTGAAGGCCTTTAAAAGTCAATCCAGTCTTGAGCCAAATTTATTCCCGGGGCTATTCCCTTACTCCTTCCAGCCACAACTGTATCCGTATTTTCACAAGCAGGAAAAAATGTTTAGAAACTTAATTTTTACGAGCTGTCGAATTGTATTGCTATCCACGTGATTCCCATTATCATGTCTGCTTATAGCATCCCCAGCACCTACAGCTAGGACATAGGTTCAGAAGTTGAAGGAACCTGATTCTCAGGCACTGTTAATTACTAGGCCCTATCACAGGCTGTCAACAGGCTCCAAGGCTAGGCAAATTGAAAGTCTCCTATCCTGGAAGCCAGACAGGCTTTCATCTGACCTCCTCCGGTGCAATCCTCGTTCCCAGACTTTGTTCCTAACAACCCCCTGGGGACGTTGCCTATTGGGGTTTAAGCCACTCCTCCTCCCCTACACCCCCATGCCAAGTAGTTAGCCACCTGAACCACCCTGTAGGATAAGACAGCTGTATCAATCGGCGGAATTCCCCCACAAAACCCATACATCTCAGGGTGCGAAGGAACAAGTTTCAACCTCACTCTGGGCAGCGCTCTCTGGCCCAGGTGAAGAACCACAGGCGGACAGTGGTCCTGCTCTCCCTACTAAATGGTGGTTCAGGAGGCCAGGGGGCGGTACCGGCGGCAGAGGCCCACGGACTAGCTCGCAGGAGCTCATCACACAGCTGACCGTCACCTGCCCACCTCACCACACCTGCTAGGTGCCAAACCCCTTGTAAAGGACAGGGAAGGGCTCAATCACGGGTCCCTACTCTTAGCAGCGAACCTATCTCAGCGCACGGCCTCCTGGGAGATGTAGTCCAGACCGCTTCCCGGGAACCCACCCCCCCACCCCCACCCCACAACCTCCACCTTCCCCAACTCCCCACCCGCAGGCATCCCTGGTCCCCTCACAACTTCCCCAGGAGAGATTTCTCGGCCTGGCCAGCTGAAGCTGGAGTTGCTCTCCGAGTGTGGGGGCCAGATGGCGCTCCGCGGAGGAGTCGGGGTGCTCTCCCGAGTCCGAGCGAAGGGAGGGAACTACGCTTCCCAGGACGCCCTGCGCGCGCCGAGCCGGGAGCCGGCTGCCTCGCTTTGCGTGACCGCGGCAGGTTGGTCCTGGAGCAGATGAGCGCAGAATATTTAGGCGAAAGCGAGAGGAGGGGGGGAGCACGGGGCAGAAAGAGTACCTCGGCCAAGAAAATTATGCATGCGTTAGGGAAGCTCTGAGAGAATGGCTGTGGAAGGTAAGGGACGCTTGGGGCATTTTTAAGCTCCCTCTTAACCCGCGCACCCCAAGCCACACATCCCCGATAAAGCTTGGCGATCGTGGGGAGGCGAGGAAAGGGGGTGGCGGAGAGCGGGCCCCTTCCGCCTCTACCTCTTGGCACTCACCTGCGCCGCCAAGGCCGGTAGGCGCTTTAATTCAGTTGCTTTGGAGAGATGTGAAGGGTAGGTGCGCAGGACTTTGAGGTAGGAGGTGTGGAGACGAGTGTTCCTGAATGCGAAACGATATCCTGGAAATGGGGGGAAAGCCGGAGGATCCGGCATGAGGTTTTGGCCCCGAGATGCCCTTTTTCCCTGCCCCCTCCCTCCGGAGCAGGCTGGGTGGCCCCCCTCACGTGGGAGAGGTCCCCGGCCCAGGTGCGTCATCCGGAAGCTTGGACTGGGATTGGGTCGAGGGCCCTTCGTCCTATGCACCCAGCAGCGGCGGCCGCAGATGTACCCAGAGGGTAGAGGTGTCCCTACACCTGTCTCTGCTTATACAGCCAGCGCCCCGGGCTTAGCAAAGTTTACAGACATGAAATGTAATCAGCTAGGGAAAAGAAGTGCAACAACCTCTTCGTTTTGGGTGAATCCTTTTCTTTGAAGACCACTTTCTTCTTACAGTCTTGAGCTTCCGCTTTGCAGTTTTGACCGTACAGTCCTGCCTCCCTTGAACTTCCTGGTTGAAAGCAGGGTCAGGCTGTTCGTGAGGGATCCTGAGTTTTTCATTTCAGGTTCTCTTACCTTGGAACACAAACTTCCTTGGTTAGGGTAGTTTCTGAAGAAGAAAAATAACTGTGGACCAGAAGCGTTTGTGATGTCACATTAGAGGTCAAGCTGTGCCTGAATGATGAAATGATTGTGGGACGAAATGGGAGCCTACATTCACCTACAGCATTTTGGTTTCTGAGTGCAGTCAGGTCAGAGTGGGTACTGAGGTAGGAAGAGGAGGGCATGCTTGCCAGCTGCTTCAGGCGCCTTGCCAAGCGGAAACGAGCCTATTCCTTGTAGGCTAGAGACGAGAAGGAACCACAAGGGCTGGCTTGCTCCTCCCTCTCATCCCTGCCCCAGGAGAAAGAAATTGAACTAATCTGACTCTTGCTCCCCTTATAACGACTGTCTTAACAACCTTAAGTAGCAACAACCCAGCTCCTACACTCGGCACCCCTAAACTAGGGAAACTCTTGCCTTTGAGCTATCTCAGGTTCAGAGATCCACAGCCAGCCACTTCCAGGTTTCCTAACTTTATTAACAAAAATGAAATCCTCTCTCTTACAATCAAGATTTTTCTAGGTTTTCTTTTCTGTGCAAATGTACCAGTAGGGTGCGAATCTTTTTTTTTTTTTTTTTTTTTTTTTTTGCACCGTTATGATTGATAGTCAAGACTTAAGATGCCAAAGAACAAAACAAAAGCCGAGATAAAGTTCATCTTGAGCTTGAGACCAAGGATATGTTGACCTACTCCTTAAGTATCGGTTCTACGTCACCCATCAGATGACACTGATTACGATCTCTCCTCTTCACCACTCCTGTGTCCCCAAGACAGGGACACTCCTCCTTGTTGCTAGTCCACACTGTTCTCGAAAACAATTTCTTGTTCCCTGTGAGAAGTGTAAGTTTGTCTTATTTCTTGCATGATGGGTGATTATACCAGTGAAGCCAGACTTTACAAAAACAAGAACTTAGGAAGGAAGTACATGTGGACTATGGAGAGTTTATTTTCTAGTGACTTACTTGGTTAAAGTTCCTGTCTAGTAAACAGGAGATCCTGAGTTTGAATCACAATGAGGTCTCAAAGAATGAAGAAAGTATTTTAAACTTTAACTTCAAATATGATTCCTATCTTTGGTCTTTGCAAAGATATCAGCCTGGACCAGTCCCTTCCTGGTTAGTCCTACTTGGTCTTTCAAGCCTTAGGGAAAATGTCACTTCCTCTGGGAAACTGTCCCAGCCCTCCTTTTTCTTCTGCCTTCTCAGCACTCTTTCCAGTCTATGGGAAGTGCCTCCTGCTCACGTTTGTCTTAATACTTATCATACTTAATCTGCCTCTTACTAGACTCTAACCCCCTTGGGGGTTAGACTTGGACTTTACATTCCTAGCTCACAGCACAGTACTTTGCCCATAATAGGTACTCAATGCTCATGAATTGCATAGCAAATATATTCATGGAGGTTTTGTAACTGGTTCCATAAGGGTACATGGGGCTTTCTTGGAAGCCTAAATGTCATACAATAAGGGACTTCTGACAGATTTGAGGATGGGAGACTTTTTTTTTTTTTTTTTTGGACAGAGTCTTGCTCTGTCGCTCAGGCTAGAGTGCAGTGGCGCGATCTCAGCTCACTGCAAGCTCCGCCTCCCAGGTTCACGTCATTCTCCTGCCTCAGCCTCCCAAGTAGCTGGGACTATAGGCGCCCGCCACCACGCCTGGCTAATTTTTTTTGTATTTTTAGTAGAGACGGAGTTTCACCGTGTTAGCCAGGATGGTCTCGATCTCCTGACTTCGTGATCTGCCCACCTCGAAGTGCCCTTCTCTTCAGTCTTTTGCTGCAAAATCTTATAGAACAGTTTACCTCTACTGCTGGGTGACATTGTCCCTGGACACATTTGGGATATGTAGGAACTGCTGCTGGGGGATGCTATTGGTATTTTGTGCCCATGGCCAGAGATAATAAATGTCCTGCAGTGCATGGCCATCCCGTATCAAGAGGCCAAGCCATGGCCAAGTAATGACCAGTTTACCCAACTTATTGAGAAATGCTGCTTCAGAGAATAAGGAGTTTTGCCAGAGGAACTGGAATAGAAAATACAGTTCGAATTGCTTAACATCTAAGCTTTAGTCTCCACATCTGGAAAAAATGGGCTCACTACTGGTTACCTCCTGGGAACATTGTGAGGATTTTTTTTTTTTTTTTTTTTTTTTTTTTGAGACAGAGTCTTGCTCTGTCGCCCAGGCTGGAATGCAGTGGCGCGATCTCTGCTCACTGCAAGCTCCGCCTCCCGGGTTCACGCCATTTTCCTGCCTCAGCCTCCCAAGTAGCTGGGACTACAGGTGTTTGCTACCACGCCCGGCTGATTTTTTTGTACTTTTAGTAGAGACGGGGTTTCACCATGTTAGCCAGGATGGTCTCCATCTCCTGACCTCGTGATCCGCCCGCCTCGGCCTCCCAAAGTGCTGGGATTACAGGCGTGAGCCACCACGCCCTGCCCATTGTGAGGATTAAATAAAGGAGAGGGCTTCTAGAAGGGTGTCTGGAACCTGCATCCTAAGTAAATATCACTTGTACTCTCATCCCTTCTCTTAAGAAAAGCTATACTATTTGGCATGTGTTTTTATATCCTGAATTTTCACTTATTCATGCCAGCCAGTTTTTCTAATTAGTAACAAATTAGAAGGTTTTTTACTATGTGTAACATTTTTCTGAAGTAAACTTGAACTTGAATTTGTAAAAGTGTTAATAGCAAGTAGTTCACTCATTCACTTTGCTGAATCTGCAGCTGTGTGTTTAAGATGAAAAAGAGGTGCCCTTTGTTTATTGTTTTGTAACTACCCTGGGTTATGTTTTCTTCTTAGTTTATTTACAACATCCTGTTTATGTCTCCTAGTCTGCTTGTGACCTACGCTTTGCATTTATGGGCAGCTTACAGGTATGCTTTCCAGGCACAGAACAGGGTACGACCTTATGGTCTGCATTTGGATTAGGATTGTACTGGCATCCATTGCCTTTTTTAAAAAAACAATGTCTTGTGAAACAAATTATCAGCACTAGGAACTAGGATCTCTTGGAAGGAGGTAGCAGGGACCCCAAACTAATCCATTCTCTATGGACAGACTGTGTATAGATGGTTGCACTTATTGATGTTTTCTAACAGAAATGGGTTGCAATATTATTCAGGGAGAAGAAAAATGTGGATTCACTGGGGACAGTGTTGTATTCATCTTTGTATTCATCTCTGTATTCCAGGGATGGTGCCTGGCACTTAGGAGGCCCACAGTCATTGTTTCATGAATGACATATAAATGCACAAGTCCCCAGAGCTAGAGAAGGGTTTTTTACCCCTCATCCCCAATTCCTTTTCTTGCTTTGTCCTTAGATATTTATGAAAAAAGTAGGGAGGATGGACATTGTACATGGTAATTTCTATTCCAGGTCTAACAGAATAGCACATCTCACGTGGCAGAAAAATGATTTCCAATATTCAGCACTCACCTCTCTCCCCAAGAAAAACATGTCAAATGCAAGACTATGTGCTCTTAATGACATCTATATTAAGGGATCTGAATTTTCCATCATAAATGAACATGTTAGCCTGCCAAATCTCTTCTGATAAGTCATTCAGTGCTCAGGTTCTATGTTTTTTCTCCTGTAGGAGAGTGAAGAAACTACGCATCACCAAAATATTGTAAGGCTAAGTAATAATAACAGTGACTGGGAAAATGGGAAATGAGATAGCGTCAAACGTTTGTGACAAATAGAAGCAGTCACGGTAAACACTGGGCTTTGCAGCCCCATAAATGATGACTTTGTACCCAATTTGAATTCAGAACTGCATCACAGAGAGTAAAAGGAGTCATATGGGAGATAAAAACATCATTTTTATCACAAGCGTATAGTGGGTTATTTTTTTCTGACTTTGGGTTGGAGGGTAGGTGGGCTTGCTAATATTGTATGCAGCAGTGAACTTACCAGTCATAGGGATGCCTCCCTCTATACTAGTGGTCCTTAACCTTTTTGGGACCAGGGAACAGATTCATGGAAGACAGTTTTTCCATGGGGGATGGTTTTGGGATGAAACTGTTCTGCCTCAGATCATCAGGCATTAGATTCTCATAAGATGTGTGCAACCTAGATCTCTCGCATGCGCAGTTCACAGTAGGGTTTGCTCTCCTCTGAGAATCTAATGCCTCCATTGATCTGACAGGAGGTAGAGCTTGGGCGGTAATGCTTGCTTGCTCACTGCTCACATCCTCCTGTGCGGCGTGGTTCCTAATAGGCCACGGACCGATACCAGTTCACAACCCAGCGGTTGGGGACCCCTGCTCTATACCACTGGCAGCTGGAAATCAGAGAGAACATGGGCTCCTGCGGCAGGCAGGTGGGACCCAAAGGAAGAGGTGGGGAACGTATGCTTTGTGCCTTTTCACAGACTTGCTCATCAGAGAGTTGATTTCTCCTCTCCTGAGGAGGACCCAGAGGGTAAAGAGGGAGACCAGAAGTGTAATTCTGATGGATTTCCCTTTATAGAACACAAGAAGCTGCGTCCTGCCTCTATGTGATTCTCTTGGTGCTAGCTCACCTATGCTTTCCTAACTACCTTTTCTTGTTGGGAACATCATTTGAATGTACCTCTTCTACTGGTGGCACTTTCTAAGGGCAAGGACTATGTCTCATGTCTCATCCATGAAGCTTGAATGAATGAATGGAGACAAATGAAGGAATGGGTGGGTTTATGACTGCCTTTGATTCCCACAGTAACTCCCATACACATTTAATGAGAACTTCCAACTGTGTTCCTCTACAGAGCAGGTGTCGTGAAAGCAGTGAGACGACAGACAAGTTTCCCTCATAGGTACTTATCCCTGCAGCAGCTTCATGGTGTGATTGTTAAACTAATTACTCCCTGATTCTCTCCCATTCACTTATTCCTGAGGATCTTTTTTTCTTATTTTTATTATGTTCTCTATACCACCAGATCTGACTTTCCTGCACCAGCAATTTCTGTTGATCACTTTGTTTTAGGAAGGAGAATGACGGCTAGAAGTTCGTCATTGAAAATTCCTGTCCAGTGACTGCGTGAACAAGAATGGGGCCTCCAGTCTAGTTTGAAACTTGCTGTGGCAGCGGTTCCTGCCACCCCCATCTCTTTTGTAGCCCTCTTAGCTAGTTCAGACAGGGTTTCAGTGTAATTGTACTGTTGTATTTCCTAGCACAGCCCTTCCTAATTCCTTTTATCCCACCTTTTCTTTCTCATCTGCCTTGCTGTTTTCTCATGCCTGAAGAAACAAGCGCTGGTGCTGAGAAGCAGAAACTGGGAAACCTTTGCTGGTGTAGCTGTGTTCTGTAATGCTGAGTCACAGTGGATGATGTGGTGACATGTTACAAGGGTAGGGGGAGCTGGGGATCTGAAGCCCATGCTTGAACTCTGGCGAGTGAGTGTCAGCTGTTGTGCATTTAATTATGAGAAAGAGGGGATATTGCAAATGCTCATTCACAGGCATTCAAGCAGATTGTGCATTTCTGTTGATAAGCAGTAGAGTAGCACCCATGTACAAGGAACTCTACGAGATGTGGTGGGGAGTGTAATAAGGAAGGGAGCTTAGCCCACTCTGCCCGCTGCCAGCCCCGACCCTCCCTTGCAGCCTCCACTGGGGGAAGGAGACAGAGAAGCAGATTAGACTGAATAAGTGCTAAATAAAAGTACAAGCACCATGACGTGGGAGGTCTGAGAACAAATGGAGCATTTAGTTCTGAGCTGGATGGAGATAGCCAAACGAAAGGGGTAGCATTGGGTGAGCTTTTGAGTAGGATTTTGATGAGTGGGAATCGGGGAAAGGGCACGAAACTGAGTAGTGTATGTATAATGCGTGCTTCCTAATGGATTTCCCCCATGTCCCAGGGATGTGGTAGTTTAGCCCTTTATAGGAAGGAAAGCAAATGGGGAGCCTCCTAACTCATGTCTGGTAAAATCCTTTTCCTAAGGGCTCTATTATCTGCCTGGCCAAACCTGCAGCATTCCCCACAGTCCAGTTGGATCTTGCATATGGTCCTTTTGAAACCACAAGAGCAAGCGTGGAAAGCTGCTCTCTTGTAAATCAAGTTGATTCCTCCCCAGTTTTCTGAAGTGGAATGTAGCAGCACCACCCGCTCTAAGCTGGCTCATGAGAGCAAACTTGGCTATATTTAGTCTGATTTTTCTAAAGTGTGGGTGCAAGAATCTGCTTGTACAGCTTGCCTCCCGTGTGAAGAGCAGGACAGGACAGCAGCTGTCGGGTGACAGCGGTGGCCCACCTCACTGCCTTCAGCAGCCTCCTTCCCAGAGTGCTGGGGCTGTTGGCAAGTTTTGTTCCTTTGCTCCTCCCTGCTACCCTCCCTTGCTGCTGCAGAAGGTGTTTGTGTTCTATTCGGCAAATCCTGACTCTCAAGTGATTTGACAGATGTTTGTGGATTGGCTATGGAGTGTGGCTCTCAGAGCTACAGCTGCCCTTGAGACCTGGGGTACAGAATGGGCTCAGGCCTGCTCATGGTTTGTCACTGCCTCCACAGTGCACGACTCTCTCCTAGGGGATCATAGGAGTCACAGTGTTTTTAAATGTGCAAGATCTGCAACCAGGCTAGAAGTGAACCCCAGCTCTGCACAGGACCTGCTGAGTGCCTGGGTAATTCACTCAACAGCTCTGAGACTCCTTTGCCTGTCTATCAAATGAGAATATTAATGGTAATGACCTCATAGCCATGTTGAGAAGGTTAAATTAGTATAAGGGAAGCTCTTAAGACCTGGTTTGTGGTACGTGCGCAGTAAACACTGAGTAAGATGTTAGACAAGATGATAGTGATGATGCTGTCTGTTTCACCTTGTCTTCCTGCCATACTTATGAAAGCATCTAAGCCATTTTTATAGCATTTTTATAGCCCCGTGATATTACAGTCTGGCATAATAGTGTGTGCTCAATGAGAGAATGTAGGTTATCAGAGTTGGAAGAACACCAACAAAGTGTAATTGATAAAATACAAGGCATCCTCAGCTTAAAATGTATTATTTGATGTATTCATTATCTGACTCTGTGCAGTCATGAGGCAATAGAAGGAAGTAAATGTTATGATTATATTCACTAAAGACTCATCACTTACATAATTTTTCTCTACCACAAATTTGCTTGCCACTTAACACCAGCAATTTTGTAGGCTGGCCTCTCTCTGATTGTCTTATCATCACCCATCCATACAATACGTATGCAAAGTAAGTTGATTACAAAGAGAAATTTCAGATCTTGCAAAAGAGAAAGTATTTCATGGACTCCATGAAAGTGACACTGGGAAACTGCTGGAATCATATGCCATGGCTCAATTAAGATCTGACTGAGTTAAGCCAAATAACCACTAAAGAAGAGAAAATTGACTAATATATTGACTTGATAGGCATTAAAGAGAAATATTAGGACCTTTTAGGAATTAAAAGAAGTCTTTAGTGAAAAGAGATGCTCTAAATATTTTGGGGAAAAATGATCTCCTTTATAATCATGCTATGAAAAGTCAAGTATGATATGAAAGATATTTTGTCTTGCTGACATAAGTCCTGTTGCTGAAGTTATATAACAAAAAATGGATTTTTTTTGTTCTAAGAATTAGCACATATTTTCAATTATAACCTAAATTTGGTTAAATATCAGATAAACTTCTCCCTTTCTCTTTTCAAGATAAAGTAGCATTGAAACTCACTGTTAATTTTGAAACTCTAGCCCCCATTTCAAGTGTATTCTTTTTCTTCCTTTCTCACTCTTTCATGATTTTTTATTGGTATTTAAATTGGTTTTAAACATTAGGTTGTTTAGATATAATTTACATACAATAAAATCAGCTACTGTAGTTCTTTAAGTTTTAGTAAATGTATAGTCTTGTAACCACTACCACAATCAAGATACAGAGCAATCTGAACACCTTGTAAAGTTTCCTTGTGCCCCTTTGTGGTCGGTCCTTCCCTCTACCCACAGCCCCTGACAACTACTGCTCTGAAGTCTGTCCCTAGACTTTTGCGTTTTCTAGATTTCATATAAATGGTATCATACACTGTGTTGCCATTTGAGTCCTGTTTCTTTCACTGAGTGTAATGCATTGAAATTCTTCCATGTTGTTTCCTGATTGAATAGTTCAGCTCTTTTCATCGCTCACTGATATTCCATGGAATATCTATACAGCAGTTTATTCACCAGTTGAAGTACATTTAGGTTGTTTCCAGTAATTGGTAATCATGAGTAAACCACTAAAAGCAGTTGCTTACAGGTTGTGTGAACCTAAATTTATTTCTCTTGTGTAAATAGCTAGGAGTGGGATTTTCAAGTCATATAGTGAGTATGTTTTACCTGTATTAGAAACTGCTGAACAGTTTTCCAGATTGATGGTGTCTCACATGTGTTCTTTTATTTGGATTTTTTCCCCGTGCTTATCTTCTGATAATGACAACCTCACAAGGACAAGACAGTTAGATTAATGGGGCTGTGCAGGTAGTTGGAAGGGATTAGAAGGACACAGTTGTCCAGAGGTGAGTTTCTTGAGCTACGCAGCTACAAGATTGGGCAGTATTACTATGGCAGATATTCCCCTTGATTACCAGTTCAGTACAGACATCAAGCATGCATATAGCCCAGAAATGCCACTTGTTTTGGCATACAAAAGAAAGCTTCTAAATTTTATCTTGTAATAAGAATTTGTCATCAAGTTCTGTTTTGTGATTTTGCTGTTGTAGAAAAACAATCAGATAAGGAAGACAGGCCAGGGAGAGCTTATTTTGGGGGAAAATTAGGCAAGACAGGAAAGGGAAGACTTAAGTATAAGAGATCACACAAGATGAATTTAGCTAGAAAGGGAAAAACTTATCTGTCCCTGAAAGGAATTGGTCTTGCCTGCCAAGGTTGGTTATGGACTCCATCTCGTGAAGCCTGAGAAAAGGTTAGTTGACCGTTTCTTGTATGGTTGAGTTTTGGGGATGGCAGGGGTGAGGCTTATATTTTGCTGTGCTGTATGATTCTGATTTAGACCTGAGTCTTGCGTTGGATGTCCATTTATACAATGGGGGTAGTGCTTGGTTCACTTGCAAAGGCCACATTTTACTCAGCCACATGTTGGGTTTGGGGCCTGATAGTGGGATTGCTTCCAAGTGCAAAAGACTATGTGATTTGGATGCTGACATATTGGGATTTTCCAGGGCTTACCACTGGTCTCTGGGACCATAGAATGGAATATTTGAATTTAGGATTACTACAGAGCTCCCAGACAAATGGTTGCCCTAATACTTGTTGTCTGAGGTTGCAAATGTGAACATTTCAGTTGAGGGTTTTGTTTTTGTTTTTGGAGAATATGCCTGTGCAGTACATGGAGGAAAAACATGATTATTAACAAGGCTCCCATAGGTGTAATTTGTACTTGATTTTGTTGGAAGTTTGTGTGTATTTCCTGCTTGATGACCAGTGATATTTTTGGTGGAAGAGAAGGTGAAACTAGTAACCAATAAATGGGGACAGGGACAGGGATGGATGGAGTTGGAGATGGGGCATCCAAATCCTTGCCTCAGTCGAGTCATTACCCTTTTGTTCTCTTTCCATCTCTGAGAGTAGCACTGGGTATGTATCAGTGCTTTGTGATGCCTTAGCTCTTGCCTTTCATTTTTTTCTGCTTTCTAAGCTTTTTACTGAGCATTTTTTTTCTGCTTTCTAAGCCTTTTTACATTGTGGTCGTTTAGTAGATAATTCTGCCTGGATAAACTATGGGACTGATATTTTATGTTAGTCATCTAGGGAAGTATATGTGGGTATAGCATTCACTTCCCATCAATTAGAAGTACACTGAGTACCTACTGTATGCCAGGTAGAAGAAATTTGATTTATAAATAGATAATAGGGTGGGTAAGCTTAGGAAAACCAAGAAATTTGATTTATAATTAGATAATAGGGTGGGTAAGCTTAGGAAAACCAAGTGTGCCAGAGTCTGAGATCTTAGGCAGTGTTTCCTTAGATGATAAAATTCTCCTGGGGCACTTGATAACATCCATATTCCTACTTCCCACCCTAGGGTAATCTTTTCAGGTAAATCAGAAATGGGGTCCTGAATCTAATATGCACCTGATTCATTCTTACTAAACTTATTTAGGAGACCCTGACTGATCTAGGGATAGAGTAAGATCACAAGAAGGAACTGCAGGATTTCATGAGATCCTTGACTCCCTTGCAACTGCAGGCATAATTTGTATATGGAAATTATGTGTATTTTCATGGGGAGAGAGACTGAAGCTTTTATCCTATTATCACAAGGGCTAAAGATAGTAATCTCTGGTCCATGAGCACATGTATTTGCCTTTTTTATTCTCTAATCTATCAGCAGTGCCTACAACCATATCTGGCTCACAGAAGGCACTCGACTATTTGTTGAGTAAACACAAGAACTAACGTTATTTTGTGATTCCTCTGAGCCAGGATCTTTATGCCCACTCTCTAAAACTTAGATTTCATAATGCAGTGAGCTCTATGAGGTTTTTTTCTCCTAGCTAATCATCGAGAGAATTTAGGTCCAGAGAAGATAAGTAATTTTCCTGAGGCCACACTGCTAATTTGTGGTAGAACTTGGCTTTGTAGCTATGTCTGCCGTATGCCAGAGTCCTTGCTTTTTCACTGTACTGTGTTGCTTTCCGGTCTGTCAAAGTTCACTAATTTGGTTCTGATTTGCTTGTTGTCTTTTGGAAACCTTGGTTTCTTAAGAAAAACAGCATTATAATAAAACAAAAAATTGCTTAATTGGGCTCTGCAATGGGGAAAATTCTTTGGGGTTTTTGGATCAAATTTTCAGTAAAGTATATATCTTGGTATTAGCTTTCTGTACTTTTGCATTCTGTCTTTTTATGGAGCCCTAGGTCTTTGGGTTTTTGTTGTTTTCTCATGCTGCCTTCCAAATTCACTCATACCCCAGCACACAATTAGTGTAAACTATTTTATTTGAACAGTAAGTATTCACTGTGCACTTGCTATAAGCTCAACACAGTGAATGACACTGGGAAATACAAAAGAATCTATGGATATTGAACTTACTGCTCTTGGAACTTACAGTCCAGCCAGAGCTTCAAGTTTCCTGTCATATATGTGTCATGGCAAAACAGGGTGGGACATGGGCAGGGCATGTGGGCAGGAAGGCTGTCTAGGGGCTCTGCTCTGTCTATCAGAGGGGAGCTGCCATACACACAGCCATGGTCCTCCCACTGCCCTGGACTCCCCTGGAGAGGTTACTATATGGATTTGTTTTGTTTTTTAAATAGAATGAACTAACTGAAATGGAAAGTTTGCTCACAGTCTGGAGAGATTGAAAAAGCAAGGGGGAAGCTGAAGTAATATAATAATAGGGTGATAAGGGAAAATAAATGAACAGGGTGGGCAGATGTTAGAAATGTTTCTTAGGTGAAAAAGAAGATACGATTTGGGATTGTTTAGTTCTAGGGAGTGGTAGATACATAATCGTTTCCAACTCTTCAGGACTCTCCACTGCCAATAAAATAAAGTCCAAACCTCTTAGCATTCAGGGTCCCTCCCAGATTGCCAGGATTTCCTGCTCCAGGCTGATGTCCCACTCCTTCCCCTTAGGAATCTTCCTAATCTTCAGTCAAGCCCGGCTACTGTTTCCTGGGCTCTCAGTGTACATTTGACTACAGATGATAGTAAAATAAAAATTCATAAAGTAGACCGTAATGAAACAGATGTGTAACAGTAAACAGTGTGATACAGAAGTGCTCAGCGAACCCACTTCATTTGTTCTCCTTTGTGTTTGAACTGCATGGTGGCCGGAGGTGCTTCTGACAATTTTCTCTTTGCAAACTTTTGTTCCTTGATGTAGCCCACCACACTGTGAACACTCTCACTCATGGATTCACTAAAAATTTCGGTGAGTCATTATCTTACTTGTTTTTTATTCTATCTTTTAAAAATGCACGTATACATACTTTGAAAAATGTATGTATAGCTCGCATTGATTTCAATGTTTTATATTAGAAATGTTTGGGATCTTTATTTAGAAGTTTAGGTTTTTAGGACCAGAAATATGCCGTGGGAATATAACTCCTGTTTATATCAGTTAACTTATGGTAAAATTGGGTTCATAATATGTCGTGTCACTTAAAGTTGTCATTTCCAAGAACCTATCGAGCATTAAATGAGACTTCCCGTACCTTGGACCCCTCCTGTCTTTGTTTAGGCTATTCTTCCCATCTCTCGTGCCTTCCTCCCACATGCTCACACATGGTACCTTTCAAATCCTTTCAGCACTTTGGGAAGCCAAGGTGGGCAGATTACCTGAGGTCAGGAATTTGAGAACAGCCTGGCCAACATAGCGAAACCCTGTCTCTACTAAAAATACAAAAATTAGCCAGGTGTGGTGGTGCACACCTGTAGTCCCAGCTACTCGGGAGGCTGAGGCAGAAGAATTGCTTGAACCAGAGAGGTGGAGGTTGCAGTGAGCCAAGATCATGCCACTGCACTCTGGCCTGGGCTACAGAGTGAGACTCCATCACAAAAACAAAAACAAAAAAAACACAGATCCTTCTATCCTTCCACGTACACGTCTAAGGCAAGAAGAAAGGTGAGCAAGAGCAGGAGATTCCCTCGTGTAAGAAAAGCATGACTGCTAGGCAATGCAGTGCTTAAGAAATGGGACAGGAAGAGGAAACTAGGAAACTGAGGGAGACAAGCAGAGACAACCAGTGGTGGTAGACATCCCATTTCTGAGTGGGATGTGTCAGTGTGGCGAGATGCACAGCCAGCCAGCAAGGTGTGTGCTGGGAAATACCCACTGGGCTTGGCAAGCAGTAAAAGGCATTCTGATGAAATGGGGAGGCAAATCCATATAATAATGTTTTAAGGCTTAAATGAGTGATGAGAAGGCTACTCTTGATGCAAACTTATGGAAATGAAAAGAGGAAAATGTACTGAGGTGGAAAGAAGGGATAAATAGTTATAGCAAGAGAGAGATCAAGGTCAAAGGGGTTGTAAATATGGCAAGATGCTGAAAGAAGGAAGATAAAGGGTTATACCTAGGCTAGAAACATGTTAACTGAAGCTTTTATAAAAGGTAGAAAATATTTGAGAGTGTTTATAGACTATGTACATTGACTTAGTGGAGAGGAAGATTTTGAAGATAAAAGGATAAAAGAGGTGACTGATAGATCAAGGGCCACCAGGAATTTAGATGTAGTAGCACTTAGAGAAGGTACTGTTCCTGCTGGAAGATATAGGTGCTGGGTGGGATAGATAAGGAATGTTATAACTACAAAATATGAAAAATATTCCTGTACTACATGATAGGCACTGTTCTAGATGCTTGTTATATTAACTCGTTAATCTTCACATCAACCCTTTCAGGTAGGTATCATTATCATCCCTATCTACAAATAAAAAAAGGGACTCAGAAAGCTTAACTTGCTCATGGTCACACAGCTAGTAAGCAGTAGAGTTGAAATTTGATAAAGATGATGCCTAAAAAGATGTTCTTCCAATTTCCTAATTAGGACATTTGGCGGGGCGCCGTGGCTCATGCCTGTAATCCCAGCACGTTGGGAGGCTGGGGTGGACAGATTACCTGAGGTCAGGAGTTCGAGACCAGCCTGACCAACATGGAGAAACCCCGTCTCTACTAAAAATACAAAAATTGGCTGGGCGTAGTGGCGCATGCCTGTAGTCCCAGCTACTCGGGAGGCTGGGGCAGGAGAATCACTTAAACCCGGGAGGCGGAGGTTGTGGTGAGCCGAGATTGTGCCATTGTACTCCAGCCTGGGCAATAAGAGTGAAATTCCGTCTCAAGAGAAAAAAAAAAAAAAAAAAAAAAAAGGGCATTTGGGGAATTTGGGGAATACTGGATCAGGACTTTATCATCTTCAGAATTTTCTGTAAAAATGTGACTATTAAAGAATGACTTATTATTTCTTGTGAATTCATTTATTTTGCAATAACTAACTCCAGGTAGGGTAGGAATGGAATAGGAGGACTTCTAATTCTCAAATGTCAGCAGAGGATATAATTTTCAGAACATGAGTCATATTCTGGAGAGGTTAGGCCTTGGTAGGTGCTTGCCTATGGAGTAGGGGTTGGGTGCACCAGCCAGCCAGGTGGTACCATGAGGGTACTCTGACCCTACAGCCTGGGGTTGGGATTTAAGTGAAACAACAGAAAGTAGGAGGAGTGTCAGAAAGGAAAGTAGAAAAGATGCTGAAAATAAACTTGGTCAACTTCACAATTTTGCCAAGACAGGCACATGATCTCCATTTCCTTCTCCTATCTCCTGCCTCCGTCCTGCTCTCAGAGGCTTTAAGATTTAGGTTTCTAGGGTGTTGAGGTTTTTGTCCCTGATTTTAATGGTAAGGGAGAGTGATTCTCCTTGGCTGATCTGATGCTCAGTCTATTGCTTGCTAAGTACCACTATGCTGCCTTATGAATCCTCCCTCCTCTGGCTGCTTTGCCTGGCCAGGACTTTTTTTTTTTTTTAATTGAAACTCAGTAGCTGATAGCTGTGGCACCTGCATGTTTTCTGGGGTTCACCCCAGGGCCATCATCACTGAAATCATGCCACCCTGGCTTTACATACACTCTGTGCTTTCCAAAATACAGTTTCTCATCTGAGCCACCATTGATGGACTGGCAGCTGGAACAGGTGCCCTTCTTCCCCTTTCACAAACAAGGATGTGAAGACTCCCTTACCCAAGGTCACATAATTCATTAGTTGCAAAGCCTGGATTTAGAATTTGGTATCTTGAGTCTTTTTCTTGAGGCTTCCATCATTGCTGCCATGACTGGAAGGGATGGCACAGGGCCCACTTTAAAGGGGTTTGCAAATGGGATATTAAAAGGGATCAAGAATCTTTCTTAAATTATGGATGAAGGCAGCCAGACTAGGGCCAAGATCTTGGGGCTCTCCAAGGTGCCTAATGCATGACTCAAGTAATGAGAGTTTTAAGTTCCTTTTGTTTTTTTCCTAGTATTTTGTTAATTGACTCTCCAGTACCAGATCTTTTAAATTTCCCTATTAAGCTAATATTTTAAAACATTATTATCTGGGCATGAAAATCCTTTGTATTCACCAGAGCAAGAAAGAAATCATAAAAACACAAATAAGAAACTAACAGTACCAGTTGTTATCATTTATTAGGCACTCACTAATATTAGCAGCCAGAATTGCTCTTCAGCCAGTAAACCCTGGTACATACAGCTATACTGGTTGCTGATGGTCAGTGTATATATATATATGTGTGTGTATATATATATATATATATATGTGTGTGTGTGTATATATATATGTGTGTGTATATATATATATGTGTGTGTATATATATATATATGTGTGTGTGTGTATATATATATATATATATATTCTGATGGGTTTGTTTTCAGCCATACTGTTTGTTGTGTATTTTGAATATCCTACTTGCTCACAATAATCCTATGAGATGATTATTATCTCAATTTCCTTTCTTTAAAAAAATTTCATAGCGACATCTTAGAAAAATCTCTGTCTCCTAGATGAAAAAATTGAGGCCTAGAAGATTAAATAATTTTTGTAAGGCCAGTAGCTGGTAAATGAGAGAGTAAGAATTCAAACCCGAGTTCAGATGA
This sequence comes from Pongo abelii, assembly GCF_028885655.2. NCBI lineage: Eukaryota > Metazoa > Chordata > Mammalia > Primates > Hominidae > Pongo > Pongo abelii. Next base: position 134,850,879 of record NC_071992.2, on the reverse strand, counting down.
CTTCAGTGTTTGATCTCTTGCCACTAAACAAACCTGCTACTCTGACATACCCCATAGTTACCCCAAGGATTATTAACATTTCCTTCTAGGCTTTCTATAAATGACTAGCTGTACCTGAAGTAACATAAGCTATTCTAGCAAATCTTAATAGTTGTTGATAAAATATTTTTTAAAATAATGTATTTTTTCACTTTCTTGTGGTAAATGTGTGTAAGCACAGTAAATAATCTCGTTTTCCTTAGATACAGCCCTTAATGAGGCCAGTGATGGGAACTTGAGAAAGTAACAAATTACTGTCCAAGTTTGAAAAGGTATCATCCCTTTCTGTTCTGTCCCTGGGACTTTTTGATGGTCGTTGTCGAGGCTAGAGACTTAGAAAACACTTAGCTTTTCTAGTGAAAGGCGTATCTGTGTTGGACCAAATGAGGGGCCTTTGCAATATAAAGACAGTATCTAAGTTACTTGTAAACTCATTGTTATATTTCTTAACCTATGCTCGTCTATCTTTATCACAGCTTACTGATTATCCCCCTGCATTACTTTTACTTGATTATTTTCATGACACTTTATTTATTTATTTTTATTTTTTTTATTTTTTTGAGACGGAGTCTCGCTGTGTCGCCCAGGCTAGAGTGCAGTGGCGCGATCTCTGCTCACTCTAAGCTCCGCTGCCCGGGTTCACGCCCTTCTCCTGCCTCAGCCTCCCGAGTAGCTGGGACTACAGGCGCCTGCCACCACGCCCCCCTAACTTTTTTGTATTTTTAGTAGAGACAGGGTTTCATTGTGTTAGCCAGGATGGTCTCGATCTCCTGACCTCGTGATCCGCCCCCGCCTCGGCCTCCCAAAGTGCTGGGATTACAGGCATGAACCACCACACCCAGCAGACATTTTATTCCTGTAATCATCAACATATTCTTTTAACAAGGTTTTCCACCCATCGTTTTCTTTTGGGGCTTCACGTTGGGCTGGTCTGTTTATAGTCATCCCTCTAATGTTTCATTGGTCTTTTCTTTTTCTGGGTATACTGTGGAGGCTGTTCAGCTATTTTTATCTTAAAATTTTAAAATCCTTGATTAAACATTCAGAAACACTGCAGCTCTTACATTCAACCACTATATTTCTGTGACCTCTTAGTGTCATTATTTCTAAATTAGGATTCTGATTTTAGGCAATAAAACATCTTATATGCAAATGCTTTATATACAAACATTATATATAAATTTCTTATACAAATATAGATAAACATTCTCTACCATTTATTAAATTTATGCTTACTTGTATACCAAGTATCGTAGCTTATAAACATTCTCTCTGATGCTGACAACATTGTAGTTATTCCCATTTTGTATATAAGGAAACAGGCTCCAGGTAGATAACTTGCCATTTAGTGGAAGAAACAGTTGGAAGTGAAGCCTGGTATGTATGTATAGTTGAAATCATGGTTAGAATAGTGGCTAAATGTATCAAGTACTATATGCCAGGAAGTATAATAAGCACTTTATATAGGTAAAATTTAGATTTTATTTTTATGAAAGTTATATGTGAACATAATTTTAAAAATTAGTCATTGTCTTAAAAATATGCTTAGTAATTTTTTGTTATATGCTAAGTGTTCTATAAACTTATCACTAATTTAAATAAAAAGTTCCCTTGTTTGTTAAATTTCCTTCCAATATATTCATATATTAGGAATCCTATCAGTTTATTCTCATTGAAGAAATTCCCCCCAAAGAATGCTGAAATTTGTTCCAAATAGGTTGTTCTGTTCTCTTGACTTGCTCCATAGCTGTTGCCTTTGGATTTGCTTTCACCATCGTCTGTGGGATGCCTTTCTTGCTTTTGTGTTAGTTTCACTCTAGGATCCTGAGTGTTCTTTGTTTTCACCTTGGTTTTGATGGAGTACATCTCCTGAGAAAAGCTACCTGGGAAGCATAGTTTTGAGAACTTGCATATCTGAAAAAGACTTTATTCTACCCTTGTACTTAATTTATAAGTTGACTGGCTTTAAACTTTTTTTTGAAAGTTGGAAAGTATCTTTCCCCACAATTTTGAAGTGCCTAATATATTCTAGTTTCCAGTCATGTTTTTGGGAAATCTGAAGCCATTCTGATATTTACTCCTTTGTATAAAACATACTTAGTTCTTCTTGAAATTATTGAATCTTTTCTCCAGTCTGAGTGTTCAGAAATTCCATGAGAATATGCCTAGGTTTGAGTCTATTTTGTCCAGTGTGTTGTGTATTTTGTGTTGTTACTGAATGGAAATGCATGTTGTTCATTTCTGGGATTGTTTTTTGAATTATTTATTTGATTTTCTTTTATGTATTTTCTTCTTTCTTTCTCCAGCTTTTATTTTTGAGATGATAAATTGGCTGGGTTAGTTCTTATTTTTTAAAGTGTATGTTTGCTATTTTTCATCTGTTATTTTTTATTTGCGGATATATTTTATTTTCATGTTCCTCTGGCATTTACAATTTCTATGTAATTTTTAATTTCTAAGACCTTGGTTTTTGGAAAAAAATTCAGCATCCTATTTTGTGGATATAGTGTTTCTATGTTTTATTGATTATCATTTCTTAATGATATTTTTATTTTCTTAATGTACTCCTCTCTTCATAAAGTTCTTTCTTCCTACTTGTTTATTTGTTTTTGTTTGTTCATTCTGATTTCCTTTTATGTTAAATGTTTTCTTCAAATATTTGACAATATTAGAGACTTTGCTCATATTTTTTGTGGCCCACTTTGAAAAAACATCGAAAGCTCTCTAGGTATGAATGATCATGGTCTTCGTTGTAAGATGAGTTCGCTGATTATATTTAGGGGCAGAGAGAGGGTTTTCTTACATCAGACTGTTTAGGTCTTTTTTAATAGGCTGGTTAATTACCCAGATAAAAGCCAATATTTGAAATCTTAATTTCTGATTCCAGAGTTTGTACTTCTGTCCACCCATTTTATTAATTTTCAGATATGTTTCAATGTCTATGTACATTTTATTGTGTTGTCTCTAAGAAAGTTAGCAATTGAAATGTAGATTAGGCATTCTCATTTCTGAAGATGATTCCTTTAATCAGGGATTCCCTTCTATAATTGTAATTTTTTTAAAATTGTGTTTGAGCACCTGGAAGAATGTCTGGTGCACAGTAGGCACTCAGAAAATAACTGTTAAATGAATTCAGATCTTGCACACAGCATTGGGCTTTCTGAATCATATATGATAGGAAGTGGAAGAAAGCCCAAGTGTCCTAAATCTCATTCTAGTGCTGTAGTGCATGTGTACACACTCAGATTTGGCAAAGGCAGTTGTGCAAACCAAAATACTTTCAGCCCTGAAAGAGAGGTTTCCTGTGTATGGAACTTCTTGGGGCAAGCATATTTTTTTTTTCTATTTGGCAATTAGGAGGTATTATTGAAGTGGTACCAACCATAAGTGGGCCTGATAGGAGCAAGTGGAAAAAAGACTTTGTGGGGTACAGAACTATTCTGCTTAAGAACTCTGGGGGTACTTGTGCGTGAAGACTGCAGCCTTCTGGATCTTGATTTAAGCATACAGTCTGCTGACTGCTTCCCAGAGACCTTCCCATCTGTTCCTTTCTGCTGAATGGGTCTTTTTAAACTTAGAATGGAGAGACGTCCCTAAGGGCCTCTCCAGAGCTATCTCTTTCCTTCCCTATTAGCTTTCTTTCCTCTCTTTCTCTCTGCTTCTACCCATCAGTTCTTCATCTTTGGAGTAGGGATAGGGGTAAGAGATTGTTCATGTTGACCTGGTTTTTAGAGGAGCCAACTGCCAAACTAAACTGGCTCAGCTATTGGCATGGCCATTTGCTCTGTGATGTTGCTTTTGACATCTGGGTCCCCATTCTTAGGGAGGGATCAGTGGAGTAAGACTTCCCCAAAAGAAGCAGGAAGAGGGCAAGACCACAGTATTTCTACGATTTCTCTTCTGATGATAAAGAGTAATGATGTTTGAACTTATGATACTCAGTCTGCCAGCCATGTTAAGTTTTTGTCAGTGAGTGGGATAAAAGGGAGTTGTACTAGAAAATAGATTAATAATGAGGAGGGTATCGTGTCTGGAAATATTTAAACAAAGAAGAGTCACTGTCTAGGCATGGAGAGAAAAATATTGTTTTAAGCTATATCATATATTTAGACCTAAAAGCATAGTTTGTTTGTAAACCTAAAGTAATTTTAACCTAATTTAATATATTCTGGTAATATCCTAGAGTAAGATACAATCAGAAATTTAAGAATTTTTTTAAAATGCAATATAGTTAACATTTCCCTACATTTTAAATTAACCTTTTAAGATAATTATAATTACATGCTTATTATATATACCTGTTGGAAAATAGAAAAAAAATCTCCATGAATTCACCTTCAAAAGACAGCCACTGTTAGTATTTGGCATATTTTCTTCTAGCCTTTTTCTTTTTGTATGATTTTTGGTTTTGCATAGCAGTCATAAGGCATTTTGCTTGCCTTTTAGTGGGATTTTTTGGTCTTCAATTGGAGTTGACTGTGGTTATGTTCTGATAATGCATGTCTGTGATTTATTCTTGTCATGAGTCTGAATAAGGAGTGCGTTAGTTCTTGGCTTGAATAAATTCTCTATCCTCTTTTAACATAACACATTGTTCAGATTAGAAAAGTGAATAATCCTTAGAGCAAAGGAGTGTGATGTATGTTTCACAACCACTTAAAAAAAAATCAGATCAAAAAAAAAAAGCACAAATGGCTTGGGAGAAATGTGCATAACAAAGATAAGATTTTAAGGCTCTTGAGACGGGAAATAGTCCTTCAGAAGTGCTAGGACACATTATTGATGTCTAGTAATATTTATTACATGTATAATTATTATTACATGTAACATGGTGGTCTCAAGGCTAAGAGAGAAATATCTTTTCATCTAGAAGCATGGAAGAGGGGAATATAGTACAATAGAGGCACTAGTGATGCCAGAATTATAAATTATGATCTTGTCTGCACTGCTGACTATTAATAGTTGCCACCTCAAAGACACCTTTACTCAATATCATCACCAATAAAATGGTCTGCAAAGCCTGAAATATTTACCATCTAATCCTTTATAGAAAATGTGTGCCAACCCCTGATCTACGTGATCCCAAAACCTATCTTCTTTCATCCTCATTACCTTTATCCTAATTTAGGCCTTCATTTTTTCTCACTTGGAAAACCCAAGAGACTCTAAAATAAATGTAGTTTTTTTTTTTTAACTCTAGTTTTGAACCTCTCAAATGTATTGTGTTATGGAGGCAGTATCATTTTTAAAAATTTGGAAACAACATTTTTGCTTGCTTCAATTATTTGGGGCACCCTGCTACACTCAGGATAAAGTCTAAGTTTCTTACCTAACACACAAGGTTAGAAAACCAGCACACTTCACTGACATCTAAAGACTCTTACAATTATGAGAGACTAGATTTTCTTTCACATGACATTTGCTATATGAATTGCAAGTCTCTGAAAACCCAATCCAGCTCTACCAGGCCTAAGTAAAAAGAGGTGATCTGTTGCCTCCCATACCTGAGAGATCTACGAGTAGATCTAGCTTTAGGAAAGTCTTGATCTGGGTTTCTAATTGAATCGCCTGGGCTCTCTTTTCTTCTGTTGGCTCCCCTTTTGCTCACATGGAGACTTTCATCTTGAGAGGTCTAGATTGCTGTAGCAGTTCCTGCCTCAGGTTTTTCCAGGTTTACATATGGTGGGAGAGAGAACAATTATTTCCCACTAATTCCTATGCAAGTAGTAAGGTCTCTCTGATTGGACTGCCCAGGTCATGTGATCAGGGATAATAGCATGTGCTGATCGGCTTAGGGCCAGTTCCCACACTGTAGCCCTAGAGTTAGAGGGGAGATCCCACCTGAACCATAAAGACTTTATCCCCAAGAGAACATTGAATTGTTGTGAAAGTGGGGTGATTGGAGGTGAAATGGGACAAAACTACCAGTATTCACTGAGCACCGCACGAGCGGGAGTCTTTTGACAGAAGCGGTACCAGCAGCGCTCTGCACCTGGGCAGGCCAGCAGTGAGTATTTGGGGCTGCATGCCATGGTCTTGTTCACTGCGTTCTCATGTGCACATGGTTGTCACTTGGTTCTCTGAGCACGTGAGAGAATGTTAAACTCGGAATGGTAGAACTAAAAGGAATTTCACACATTAAGTTTGTCTCCCTTATTTTACAAAAGAGCAACATGTGGTGCAGAGAGGAGGAGGGGACCTAACTGTAGGTATCTGTATTCTGGCAGTGGAAACCTGGACACGTTGCATCTCTGCTGCAAGATGTGCACACCATGCCAGACTCCAAAGTACATGCCATCCATTTTGAGTTCAAAATAGAATTAGGTGGGTGCTTCTGTTGGCCAGGTGGTTGAAGCTCTGTGTATACCTCATTCCTCCTGGGTGCTCAATAGGGCCTTGCCTGGGATAATTAAAAGTAAAGCAAAATCGCCAAGTACTTTCTCCTTTTCTTTGCTAACCCTTTAGTCCAAGGAAATCAGACTTAGTAAAGAATGGATGGCAGTTTCAGACAGAGATCGCACGGTTTGGGGATTGTGAGTGCCTCACTCAGTGGTTCTTAATTCTGCCTGCGTATTATAATCACCTGATGCTCTATGAGGATCAATTGACTCAGGATTGCTCATGGTTGGCCAGGTAAGAGTGATTGCATACGTTCTTCAGATGATTCTAGTGTGCGCCCAAGACTAACTATTGACTGGATTTAGGTCCTGACTTCATTGACTGGTTCAGTGACTTTGGATAAATAACTTAATCTCTTTGAGCTTCAATTTCTTCATCTGTGAAATGGGAACAATCCCAAGGATTGTTGAGAGGAATAAATGAAGTGATTTATATAAGGTATACAGCCAACCTAGGTGCTCAAATAAATAAGTAGTTTCTTTTCAGTGGTTCTTAACTTTACAGGGATATTGTGTTAGTCTGCTAGAGCTGCCATAACAAAATATCACAGACTGGGTGGCTTAAACAACAGAAACTGAATTTCTCACAGTTCTGGAGGCTGGAAGTCCAAGATCAAGGTGTCAGCAGGTTTGGTTTCTCTGAAACCTTTCTACTTGGCTTGGAGATGGCCTTTGTTCTGTGCCTGCACACTCTGGTATCTCTTCCCCTTCTTGTAAGGACATCAGTCATATTGGATTAAGACCCCACCCTTACAGCTTTATTAACTTTAAATAGCCCTTTAAAGGCCCTATCTCCAAATATGGTGACATTAGGGGTTAAGCCTTCAACATATGAATTTTTAGGGGTGGGGAGAAACACAATTCTGTTCATAACAAATGTGGCTTCTTTGATTCTCAGATGAAACTAGGTTTCCTTTGACCAGAAGAATGCAGAGATACACATGCATATCAGACCTTGCATACATTTATCAGACCTTAAATAAAGAACCTTTTAGCAATAGCTAAAGCAGCCTTACAGAAGGAAACAAATATGAGAGACAGAGGGATGGAAGAATATATATAACACAGAAGAGGCATCCTATTCTCATTTATTCCTTCATTCAACAATTATGTACAGCATGCTGCCCACGTGCCAGCCATTGTGTGAGGATTATGAAACTGGCAAGGTCCCTGCTCTTAAGACTTACCATTTTTGTTGGGGGAGATAGACAGGAAACAAACACATATGCCATTAAATAACAGAGTACCAACTGCCATGTAGAGAATCAAAACAGAAAGATGTAGTGCTCTTTGCCCGGGAAGCAACTTAAATATCCTCACTGAGATGATGATGGTTAGGTGGAGGCTTGAGTGACAAGGAGTCAGCCATGCAAATGAGGGCATAGGGTTTATGACTGGTGAAATGCCTGGTACTCTCTGGTTTATTTTAGTATCAGTTGGCAGAGCCAACTCCTCTCGCACCAGCTGCTTCCCAGATTCCGTTCTGCTGCCTGCAGGGTGAGACTTCAGGATTTGCTCTGATAGGCATGGCTATTGTGGATTGCATCCCTAGCTTGGGATGCTTTTCTCTCATCCTGTCTCTGAAATGTCTAGGTCATGTGTTTGAAGGGGCAAGACTCATCAATTCAAACATCTGTTTCTCTAAATCCTCACTGACATTACCAGAGTTTCATCACTATTGTCTTTAGCCTGAATTAAAGCAACCATGGGGGTGAGAGGGAGTCAGCACTGGTGGTGTGGCAAATGCACAAGGAATATTTTGCACTGCAGTACATCCTTCTACAATGGTCTGATGGGGCCCTGAAGAATCCAACGGGACCCCAAACAGCAGCTGATAGGACAGGAAGACTTCTAGAAGCTGAGCCCTAAGGAGCCCCCATTGGCCTTAGGATAAAGAGTAAAATCCTTTTGTGGCCTGTAGGCTCCTACAGATCTGGAGCCTGCCACCCTCTCCAGCCTTGCCTAGTACTACCTTCCCACACCCTCTGTGCCCCATGCATGCTGAGGGCTTCAGTGTATCACTGTCCCTCCAGCTTTGCACATGTGATTCCATCCACCTAGCTGCCTCTTTGCCCCGTGGATTCCTGCACACTCTCAGTAAAGCTTTTCTAGACCCCTATACTAGGTGGGGGTTTCCTGTCTCCCAAACACTCTTCTCGCCACACACAAGCCTGTCAATGCTCTGTGTGCAGTTTTACAATTTAGAGTACCTGAAACCCTTCTATTTGTGTGATATCTGTCTTCTCTGCTAGTTTCTTAGTTTTCGTAGGCATGGACCACATCTGATTTACTCACTAATTGCTCTTCAGTGTCCGGCAAAGTTCCTGGCAAACCGAAGGTGCATATTCAGGAGGGAAAAAGAGATCTGGGAGGTAATAGATGGAGCAGGAAGAAGACAACCAAGAAAGGTTAAGTGCCAGATGCCAAGGGAGGGAGAGCATGGAGTTTGCCAGTGATCAACAATGCCTAAAGTAGTTGAGTTGCCAGGCCAAAGGCTGATGCTTCCTCCAAAGTTAGTATTAAGGGGTCATTGGTAGAATCAGCAGCAGGTGGAAGAGCCAGATTATAATGGATTGAGACCTGGGTGGGAGGTGGGCATTAGATATGACAGGTGGATAGAGTTCTTGAGAATGGAAAGATGGAGTGCTTACCGGTACACATGTGGTTGGACTGCTTGTTTCAGATGTTTCAGATCCTGCCTCTGCTACTTGCAGCATGTGAGTTGACAAATTACTTCAACCTCCTCGTCTCAGTCTTTTCATCTATAAAATGGGAACCTAATGCATCTAGTTCCTAGAATTTAAATATTCCTGGCGGGTGTATTGGCTGTTGTGTGGAATCTGAGCAGCTAACAAGGACACATGTATTTTCTCATTCGTAGTCTTCAGGTGGGCACAGCTTGACTCCAGGCTTCTGGCTGGGGTCTGCTGTATAAACAAAGTGTGTGTGTTATTCTGGGATCCAGGTTTACAGAGCGGTTGTTCAACAACAATCCTGGGTATGCTCTTCCTCTGGTTATCACAAGTACATAAGGGGCTGAATCAAACCACTTAAGCATGTTTAATTCCCCTGCTCACATCTTGTCCACTTGTATCCGTTGACCAAATTCACATGGCCAAGGCCAAAGTCATTGTATAGGGACAGACACTCTGCCATAAGGGGAGGGGAGTGAATGTTTATCAAACACTAATGTAAAATGCTTAAAATCGTGCCCATAGAAGTCTGTCTGTACTGTAAAAAAATAATGTACTTCTGACAATCTTACTGTGGGGAAGGAGGAAAAGAGGGAGGAGTTTTAAAATAGTTAATAGTCAAGTGGAGAGATTATTATATAGGGCAAGAGTCGAGCATGTTAATTGACTCATGGGAAAGAGCCAGTGGGCTGGGTGAAGATAAAAGAGCAAAGCAGAAGAACTCAGCTGAGGTTTGGAAACATGAACTTAGAGTGCTGCTGTCTTCCTTATGGCTTTTGCTATCAACAGTAGCCAAGGAGGCAAATGCTTGGATTGATAGACTTTCTCTAATCTGAGCTTTGTGTACTTGATTTTTTTTCCCTTCTCCCTAATCTTAAGGAGAGACTTAGACTGTAACAGTTGGTGTTTACAATGTTTTAATGGCTGTCATATTGAGAACTGACTGGAAGCATCTTTAGAAATAATTTACACCGCCATAAAATGAATTGCTAATCTTTCCAAGTGGATTCTTTAGCCTTTTTTGTTTGTTTTTTAATATACCAGCCAATGAGATCTAGACCAATGAGAATACTGGTAAAATATTTTAGAAGCATTGTCTGATTTGAAAAGCTAAGTAGGAATATAAATCCTTCCCTAAATATGCAGTCACACTGTCTGCCATTTGCTTGATGTTTTGTTTCTTCACTTGTTTCTTAGAGCAATGTGCATGTATGTGATTAAGAGGTCCATAGGATGCACATCCACCAGTGCTGGGCTGTAGGATGCATGGGTGGGAACATGAGGGATATAGGATGTGTGTTGATTTGAACCAGCAGTCATTATGTATCTTCTCTGATGGCCCCGGTATCTAAAGGGATGTAGGTAATGGTGTTGATGAACAATGACATTATTTAGGGAATGTCTAACTTTATGGTAGTGACTTGAAAAAGTGGAAATGCACTGCCCTGGGTAGTGCAGATAAATACTTTAGGAGATTAAGAAATACAGGTATATGTTGGAATAGGAGAGAAGGTTTTAATGAGACAAATTGCATCGCGAAGGATGCTTGTATATCAACACAGGAATATTGACAGCCTGTGTTTATTCATTTGTATTACTGAAACCACATGGGCTGTTTCTCCCTGCTTTAAACATTTATTGACTTTCCACCTGCTTAGTGAAAAAAATTTCAGATTTCTTATTCTAATACCCAAGGCTCCATGCACTCATTGTAATGGGTCCTGTATCATTTTTTTCTCGTAGTCTTTCCTGATTTTCTTGGCTTGGAGGTAAACGTTTCCTTTTTCAATTTTGCAGCCTCTTATTATTACTTTCTCTGCAGCTTTTATTTCCACCTTCCCTTACCACCATATCATCTACAACGTGACTATTGGCTAGCCTATTTTTTGGTCTGTTGCATAGAAGTACTCAAACCTTTAGCTTTTGTAGTTTTCAAAATAGAGGACACAGAGTTTCTATAGATTTTTTTTTTCTTTTGCTAACATTAAAACTCATGTGCACAGATACATACTCAGTTAATGTATCTTGTCTAATTTCATAAAATGTGGTTAACACCAAAAAATGCAGACAAGACAGTAGAAGAATAAAGAACAGACCTTCACACTGAAAACATTTGGTCAATGGAAAGCTTACAGAGCTGTTTTTTTTTCTTCATTTTGCTGAGGACCACCGAGAGCTTCCTCACATATTTATCTCCTCTTTAGGAAAACATTTGGGAGCCACTATTTTAGTAAACTGTGAGCTTTACCAGAGCTGATTTATCTCTGAATCCCTATTTATCTCTTTCTCCCTCAGAGATAATCTGGGGTCTCTAAAAGCTTATAACAAGAAAATAACTGTGATTTGTGACATAGAATCAATCAGTTTGGGGGACAGATTATTCAAAGATCTGACAATTGTCTAAAATAACTAAATAGGAAGTCGCTTTTATACAACTGTCTAGAATGTGTATGAAAGTCAGAACAGTAGACAGGTTACAAAGGCTGTTTATTAAAGAACTACATTTTTAGAATAATGGCATTATGTTTATTTTTTTGTAATTCTGGAAGTGTAGATGTGGTTACTTAGATCATTACAAACAATTACACAACTATAGAAAAATAATTTCCCGAAGTAATTTCTGACCTCAAATTCTACTTTTCTCTGTTCTTTTTAAAACTAACATTTACAGAAAAAAACAAATTGACTTTAACATTGGGTTCTCCCAATGTTAAAGGACACTAATAATTTTTCAAACTTACACTTTTCAATAGGACTTTATGTGATAATCGAAATATTTAACAATCTGCACTGTCCATTATGCTGTACACAGCCACATGTGGCTACAGAAATGTGGCTAGTGCAACTGAGGAACTAAATTTTAAATTAAAAAACATAATGAATTTAAAATAGTGACCACTGGCTCCTATATCGGACAATGTAATTTCAAAGGATGGACCAAGGTACATTCAGAAGTATTGAGCTGTTATTAGTAATACCACCTTTGATGGCATCTTGTCAGTTTCCTTGGTAAATTTGAGATATTTGAAAAGGAACTTTTTTTTTTAGGGAGTCTTTAGCAACTTGTATACTTATCAATGGCTCCATTGAACTTTGAACTACTTTTAGCCTTTGGACCACCACAAGTTTTTAAAGTGTTAATTCACAATTCATGAATTAAGCTCTGTCCATTTTCTTCATCATTATATCTCTCGTTTTAGAGAATGTGATTTTTGATTACAAAAAATATATATATATGTTATATGCACATATACATACGCATATATAGACATTTGTGAAGATCAAGTGCAATAAGGGATGGAGTTTGTTAAACTTGAATGTTCCTTTAGTCTGAATGTTACTGTGAATAGGCAGAGTAAGCAAACAAAATTGCTTGCTGGTATTATCTTCCCCACCCTCCCTGAGAAGAGAAATGCTCATGTTCATTAAGTCAAACCAGAACCTCTCATGGCTTTTACATATTTCTGTGGTTTGATAGATACTTCTGTTTCTGCCTGGAATATTCTTTTTTTTTTTTTAATTTCCAGAACAGAACCTTCAAAAGAATTTTATCTTTTTCTTCCCTGAAGCCTGTGTCTGACCTTTGTAACCTTCTACCTTCCCTAACAATACTAATCACCTGTTTCTGTTAGTGGAGCTGTGTGTACAGGTATATGCAGATGTATGTACAAATGATCTAGATATTTGACTTTTGAAGAAATCAGTATCATTAAAATAATAATAACAGTAAAGGAAGTAATAATTACAGTGGTGGTTACCATTTGCTGAGCACTTTCTATGTACCAAGTATTGACTAAACACTTTAAATATGTTTTAATTATTCTAAAATCTTATAAAGAAGTTTTGATTATTCTAATTTTATAGGTAAAACAACACTAACCTAAAGGGAAGTAACTTGACCAAGGCCATACAGCTAGTCAGTGGGGACAGCCAGATTTGACTCCAAAGCCCATGATTTACCTACTAAACAATAATTAAAATGCAGAGGAAAAAAAAATCTTATTCCCCAGAGTAACATGGGAACTATGTGATATCAAGCAGTCTGAATTTCATTTCATTTCCCCTTTGCCATTTTTTTTCTCTATTTGCCTTTCTTTTTTTTTTTTTTTTTTTTTTGCCATCTCAGTTCACCACAACCTCTGCCTCCCAGGTTCAAGTGATTCTCCTGCCTCAGCCTCCCAAGTAGCTGGGATTACAGGCATGCACCACCACGCCTGGCTAATTTTGTATTTTTAGTAGAGACGGGGTTTCTCCATGTTGGTCAGGCTGGTCTTGAACTCCCGACCTCAGGTGATCCACCCACCTTGGCCTCCCAAAGTGCTGTGATTATAGGCATGAGCCACTGCACCCAGCCTTCTATTCACCATTTTTATGGTGGCCTTAAACATGTTGCTTAGCATCTCTTAGTCTTCCCCTTTTTTTTTTAATAGGTATCACTACCTTCATGTTAGAGGATGAAAAGTCCTTTGAATATGTTAATTCTGTACTTTTTCCTTCTTCCCTCCCAAAATACCCAATTGTCATATGTAAAGACTTCCTAAATGATTAGGGTCACCTTTTTCTTCATTAGCTTGGTTTCACAGAGAATGCAGTCAGCTTGTCAGTGGAAACTGTGTTATAAGGTGGAGATATTTGCTTTTATTTCTTATTTTTAACCTCATTTCCCAATTTGCTCCCAGGTTTTTTTTGTGTGTATTTGAAAAGCTGTTCTTTTTTCCTTCTTGTCTTCCTACTGAATTATACTTTAGTTTGTCTTTTCCAGGTAGGTTGCACTTTTTGTGTCTATACTGTATTTTTCCTTTAAAAGTGCATGGTACTATTTTGTTTATTTAACTGTTATTAAAATTGTTACCACGTAATATTTGTCTACTGTGATGGAGGAGGGCAATGGCTAAAAGTGGAGGATTTATGTTCATTGAACACATGGTAGGTGTCAAGAATTTTATATGTGTTATTTCTCTTTATCAACACAATAATAATGTGAGTGTATAAAACAGGTAATATTAGTATTGCCGTTTTACAGAAAAGAGATGAGATAACTTGCCCATGCTTGAAAATATATTGTAAGAAAATGGTAGAGCTTGGATTTCAATTAATGTGTGTTGGCCGAGGATAGAGTTAGGAATGAAAACATGTAAGTCAAAAGTCATTTATAAACTCTTTTGAAAAATAAAATATATCTAGTGCTTGTATTTAATTGTTTTGTTATATTTTTGAGATTATATACAATAAAAGTACATATTTTAAGTGTTAAGTTCGATGAGTTTTGATACTTATATCATGTAACCAAAAGCAAGGTGGAGGACATTTCTGTTCTCTGAGTGCCCTCTACCCTTTCCAATTATCGTTTGTTTCCTCCATTCTGCTCTTGGGCCTATCCACCTGAGCTTTTTATTTTGTTTATTATATATTTCAGTTCTAACATTTCCATTTGGTTATTCTTCATGTCTTCTATTTCTTTGCAGAGACTTTAGTTCTTGGAAAAGCTTATTTTTTTCCATTTGTGTCAAGTGTAATTGCTTAGTGAAGCATTTTTAGTATAGCTGCTTTAAAATTTTTCTCAGATAGTTCTGATGTCTCTGTCATCTGGATGTTGGTGTCTATGGATTGTCTTTTGTCTTTCAGTTTGGTATCTTCCTGGTTATGAGTGATTTTCTATTGAAACCTGGATATTTACATGTGTTATGAGACTCTAGATTTTATTTACACCTTTTGTTTTAGCTAGCTTTTTAAAATGCGAGTCTGGCCGGGGAAAAGAGGAGATACCACTTACTTACTGCCAGGTAAAGTTATAAATCCAGGTTCCCCGCTCAGTCTCAGTTGATACCTGAAAGATAGGACTTCTTCCTTATGGCTGGGTAATAGTGAAAGTCCTGTCTACCAGACTTCCTCTGACACAATCCCAGGAAGGAAGGCTCACCTCTTATAAACTGGTAGAGGTGAAAGTCCAGCCTTGCCATATCATCTCAGCCGACATTTTGGAGATGAGGAGGTACCCTCTTTGCCAGTTGACAGAGATGAAAACCTGGACTCCCTACTTGGCCTTCTATGGCATTCTCCTGGGAGTATTGGGATATGTAAGTGCAGCCTGGTGAGGGTGTGAGTCTAGGCTTTACAATCAGCCTTTACTGATGTGGTGGTTGGGTCACATTTCTTTTCTGTAATGTTTGAGTAAAGCAGTTATTGTCTACGTGTTTCGTACCTTGCTAGGCTGTCTCTTTCCTGGTCCTTTGGCTAAAGAGAGCGAGCTCTTTTTGTATATTATTTATTGTCTGTGCCCATAGGTGTTCCCAAGTTGCAGGCTTCTTCAATTCTAAGTCTGGGATATACGAGGCAAAAGGAAGCTGAAAGAACTCACCACCAGGTTATTCAAGGTCCTTCAAGGTCTTTAGATGGTCTGCCTTCTCTTTACCATTCAGTTGTCTTATGTTTATCTCATATATAATGTCCATCATTTTTAACTTTACTAAGTGGGATGAATTGAGAAAAGTATGTCTATTTCTTCTTCCCTGAAGGATGCAAGAGGAACTACTTTATTTAAAAAAATAAAGAGTAGATGATATGTAGTACAGGAAAGTAATGTTTCATAAAGACATGGTTCAATTCATACACATAAAGATGATTGGTCATGGATTCACAATGTGAAGTCTCTTTCTGTAGTATCATAGTTAAAAATATTTTTAAAGTCACCAGTGTAGACCACTTATCAGTCTCTCAAAGTGATACCTGAATCCCTTGTCTAAGGCATCATAGAACCTCTGCATGTGTCTGCCCTTGTATTCTCCTCGTGAATGGGAAGAGTTAATATGCCTTGGACATCTTCTAAAGTCTGTCCCCACTTTACTGATTCTGCAATACCTAAGTTAAGCATTATTTTAATTTCCATTGTTTTAGGTTGTCTAGATATCAAGTGTAGGACAAGTGAATATTTGATGTGGTGATTAAACTTAAGTAGTCTTTGGAAAACTAGATTCCATTATAGCGAACTGTTTTTACAAAGATGAAATTGTTTCTGTAGACAAGTAAACCAGAGTGAGTGAGCATCGTGGGGCCCAGAGAAGACCATGTCCTTACACTGCTGCATGTGGTTTGAACGTCTGGCTTGCTGAACAGTCATGTAGGTCCAGCTTGGGCAGCCACATCATCATTATCAGGCTACTGTGGGCAGACTTGTGAGGACAATAGCATGAGTTTTGTGGGTTCAGTCTTTCAGTTTCCATTTAGTTTCTTCCCCTGTCTTTCTCATTGATGTAATAACTTCCTTCTTTCCAGTCTCTTCTTGCATGGAATAGGGGAGCCATCTATTATTGGCCATTTAGACTTGCTGGGGGTGGACATGCTCAGCTTTTAATGCTGCTGAATTACCCTTCTGGACATTTATATTTTATGCCTGTTTTTGATAGTGGGAAAAGGACCTCTATAGAAATTTTAAGCTTCAGCAAGTATATGTAATATCACATTTAGCTGACCAAGGAGAAATTTGGAAATCATATTCTGTCTCCTTGTTGCCTGACCCAAGCGATAAAATTCAGCATAATTTAGCTCATTTAAATTACCTGGGAGTGGGGAAGTACAGAATAAGTCAGAGGCTAGTCCTGCAATGACCCGTAAGTTCTTCCTTGATGTTGCTAGAGTAAAGGAGGCTGGGGTTATCAGGTCCCAGTGCGCTTCAGGTTATGGTTATACTCTACCCTAGAACAAGGGCCAGCAAACTTTTTCTGCAAAGAGCCAGCCAGTAAATATTTCAGTCTTTGCAGGCCACGTGGTCTGTGTCACAGTTACTCACTGCTGCCATTGTAGCACAAAAGCAGACATGAACACTATATAGATAAATGAGCATGCCTCATTTATTATTTTCCAGTAAAACTTTATGGACATTGAACTTTGAATTTCATATAATTCCTGTGTGTCATAAAATGTTTTTTCCAGTCACTTTAAAATGTAAAAACTATTTTGGGGTCACAAACCACATGAAAACAAGCAGCAGGATGGATTTGGTCAATGGGCCATAGTTTGTTACCCCTGTCCTAGAAGATATCTGCTGGGCAGATTCCTTTGCCCAAGGAGATATTGTGCTCTCTTTCTATTAGTTAAACCAAGCCTGTGTTCCTGAGACATACTTTCTGGTACAGTTGTTGTATTTTTATGCCGACACATTAATGACCAGATACACAGGAACACATTCCCATCCCCATTCATTGATGCAAAAGTTTTCATGAATGATCTGGGCACTTTTCTGGGTACCTTAGGACCCCAGCTAAGCAAGAAAGTTTCATTCTTAGGTCTTCACAGTGTCATCTGGATTGATTACCTCTGATGTCAGTGTTTACTGATAACAACATGTATTCCTAATGTATGTCTTCCTTGCTAAGCTATTATTCATACTATACTTATTCAGCTTTCTAAGTCATAATAGGAGCTGTGAAACCCAGACCAGAACATTTTGCTAGGATTTCTGTTTTCTCTTTTAAAAAGAAGAGCTAAACAATCCTATGTTATTGGTTAAAATGGAAACATGTCATTTTGCAGGGGTTCATCTGAAAGTGGTAGAAGACGTGACTAACCATGGCTCAATAAGCAGGGAATTACTTTTCTCACAGACTGTCAAGTCCAGACGGGAACAATGAAGAACAAAGTTCGAGTAGCCCAGTGATGTCAGAGCCAATGCGACTATTATTCTCTTGAATTTTTTTCATGTTGGTAGCCCTGTGGTCACACCATGTTCTGTGGCAGTTCTAGATATCACATATGCATTTAAGGCAGAGAGAAAGAGGAAGAGTGGTGTTAAGATCTTTCCTCTTTTGTCAGTTCCAGAACTGTTTGTTTCCCATCAAACTTCTGCTTATGTGCCCTAGGGAGGAATCTGTCATCAACCTCACTTGTAGCTGCAAGGGAAGCTGTGAAATTTGCTATTTGGCTTTGTAGCCATACTTCAGTAGGTGGCAAAAATGAGAGTGTTGAGAATGTGTAGCCCATCAGAAGTGTCTGCTACAAAGAGTTACAAACTTTTTGTGATGTTCACATTACTTCTGGAGGGTAGTCTCTGCTGAATTCGAATCCAGAATACAATAAATGAAGCACCTATAATAATTAATATGATGAATTAAACATATTGGAGAGTGTTATGTGTATATTATATGAGGGAAGTGTTAAAGAAGGACCATATCCTTCAGGAACTTTAGCTAGACACAAGACATAAACATGAAATTTGAAATAACCTATCTCAATTCTAATAACTAATGGTGGGGATTGGAGTATATTTGTTTTTAAGGTCACTGATTCATTTAGCAACATTTATTGAGGGTTGAGTATGTACAACTGTTTAGGCTTTGCAAGTGCAAAGATGAATAAGATAGTCTCTGCTTTGCAGATGGCAGTCAAATAAATCAGTAGTTTCAGGATAGCTTTATGGTTTTGTGATTTAACATTTTTGGTGAATTACACAATTAGATTGGAAGCAACTATTATTTGCTTTTTTGAAAAATATATGTTACGCATCAGTACCGAATGGCAGTGAGTAGGATTCAATCAGTATCTTTCCATCATATCTGTGCTCAGTCTATAAACAATGATTGAGCACCTACTGTAAGGTAGTTATGTGGCTACACACTACATTTGTAAAGCTCAAAAAGAAGTAGTCACTTCTTCTGGGGGCTCCTAGTCATAGACTTAGCAGACCTGTCAATAAATATTTGCAACGCATGGTACATACACACACATACAGATCATATAAGAAAAAGAGGTGGGCTGGGCATTGTAGCCGACGCTTGTGTTCCCAGGAATTTGGGAGGTTGAGGTGGGCAGGTCGCTTGACCCCAGGAGTCCAAGACCAGCCTGGGCAACATGGCAGAACACTGCCTCTACAAATAATACAAAAATTAGCTGGGTGTGGTGATGTACACCTGTAGTCCCAGCTACTTGGGTGGCTGAGGTGGAAGGAACACTTGAGCCTGCAAGGTTGAGACTGCAGTGAGCCATGATCACACCACTGCACTCCAGCCTGGGCAACAGAGCAAAACACTGTCTCAAAAAAAAAAAAAAAAGAAAAGAAAAAGAGGGGAAGTGTCTTTATTGCTTAAGAGGATATACTGGGTGCAAGACTAGTTAAAGCTTTACAGTAGAAAAAAGAGAAAATTAATATTTCCTGAAGCAGTTATCTATGCAAATAAGGGAAAGGAAGAGCATATGATGTAAAAGGTCAGTTCTGTCAAGGTAGAGAAGCACAACACATTTCAGGGCACTGCTAGCAGTTTCTACGTGGGGGTTCCTTGGTTGGGGAGCCAGCTCATTCTGAGGGGCAACTGTGAGTGTTTTCACAGTGTCTCTATTCAAGGCAAAACTCAGAATAGAGGAACATTAAAATTTAATAAGTCTCCATCCCTTGTTTCATGACAGAGAGTGTCTGGCGTGGGTGGAGATTGGAAGAACTGGAAGTTGGGTGGCTTCCTGGAGAGTAAAATGCACTTGTTCTTGGGAATGACAGCAGATGCCAATGCACCCCTCAACTCTTCTAGCATCACTGTGGGGAGAGAAAACAAGGCCTGGCACTTCATTCCAGATAGCCTATTATACTGTCACCTAAATCACATGACAATGGCATCCCTCAGCCGCTAAGCCTTGGAGAGCCCAGGCTCATTTCCAGCAATCAGCAATCCAAGCCCTTCTTCTGCTGATTAGGACAAGACCTGTTTTGGAGAACATTTCCTTTCCAGGAAAATTCTGAAGTAACCTCATACTTTTGAGCTATAATTTTTACCATTTTATTAAAAAATATAATAACATTCTAGCTGAAAATCACGATGATATTATTCATAAATAAACTCTCAAACCTTTGAATAAAAATATCTTTGGAACCTCTCTTTCCATTTATGGAGGTATTAGGGGAGTTGAAATGAGAGGGAGTGGGGTTTTTAAGTTTTTATTTTTTTGTTGTGACAAAATATACATTAAATTCATCATTTTAATAATCTTTAATTATATGGTTCAGTGGCATTAGGCACATTCACATTATTGTATAACCATCATCACCATCCATCTCCAGAGAGTTTTCATCATCCCAAAGTGAAACACTATACCCATAACTCACCAATAACTTCCCATTTTCTCTCCTACAGCCCCTGTGTAGCCATTGTTCTATTTTCTTTCTCTATAGATTTGACTTACTCATGTAAGTGAATCGTCCAATAGTTGTTTTTGTCTGGCATGTTTCACTTAGCATGATGTCTTCAAGGTTCGTGCATGTTGTAGCATGGATAAGAATGCCATTCCTTTTATAGGCTGCAAAATATTTCATTATATGTATCACATTGTGTTTATCCATTCATGCATCCACAGGCATTTGGTTTATGCCTGTTGGACTGTTATGAATAATGCTGCTATGTACATGAGCATACAAATATCTGAGTTCCTGCTTTCAGTGTGTGTGTGTGTGTGTGTGTGTGTGTGTGTGTGTGTGTGTGTACCTAGAAGTTGAATTGTTGGATCAAATGACAATTCTGTGTTTAATTTTTTGAGAAACCACCGTATAGTTTTTCACAGGGCGTGTATCACTTGACATTTCCACCAGCAAAGCACCTGGTTTTCAATTTTCCGGGGAAGTAGGTTTTTACACATGAAAAAAAAGATAGTGCCTTCAAAAGGGCATTTCCAAACAATGCTAAAATATGTGCATTTGCAGTGAAACATTTCTCTCTTAAATTTTTTAAAGAGCAATGTTTGTGAAATTCATTTTGGTTTTTTACTCTTCATTTTGAAGAATTCAATATTAGTGACATTCAAATTAAGTAAAAGTGACAGCAGCAGCACTTCCCATAAAGACCACAAGCTGCCTGCAGTGTCAATTCAATAACTAGGAATCTGTCAGGTACAGGAGTGGTGGTGAAGATTAGGGAAACGAGAAGAGAGTCTCGAAGCTGACCAGTGAGCTGCCAAGCCCATTAAATTAAGTACATAACTTTAGTGAAAACAAGAAAGGGCAGTGATGAGCACAGAAAAGAGAAATCAAATGGGGACACCTTTGACACAAGCAAAGAGATGAAGGTCATGCCTTGTAAGAGGCCTTTGGAGAGTTGTTTGATTTGTAAATATTAGGGACATGAAATTTCAGGGAAAACAAAGCAAAGTCCGTCAAAAATGGTTTTAAATAAATAATTCTAAGTACAAAAACCTAAATCAACTACTGGGGAGTTTGCAGTGGAGGAAGGAACAGCTATGGAGGATTAAAATATTTGTGTGAAGAATAAGGCTACGTGTGTGGAAAGTCGAAAAACTGTATTCTGCCTCCTGTTTATAGATACCTTACATTGTGAATGCCAAGTATTTACTAGCAGAGAAAGGCTTCCTTCTGATTTAAGGCATGATTGTGTAAAGGAAGGGAATTGCTGGTTCATTCTGCAGCTGAACAAGTGTTTCCTTAATGTCTCTTATGTGCCAGGTCCTGGAGTCAGGAATGGAAGTCATGGAGATGAAAAACAGATGGTACTTGCCCTCCAGGAACTTACAGTTGTGCTGGGCAAGGCAGACAGATCAATTACATGGACATTCTCAGTACTGTGAGGAAAATGAAGCACCAGGGGGACTATGTGCATGAGGGAGCATAGGGAATAGTTTCTTGCTCTGGTAGCCAGAGACTCCTAAAAGACTTTCTGAAGAAGAGGTCTGAGCTGACATGAGGAGAATAGGAGTTAGCCTCCCAAAGAGCAGGAGACAGGATTAGGTTGGAGTAGGACCAGCATTTCTAGGTGGTGGGACCACCATGATCAGAGGGGAAGGAAGTATAAGAGTCAAATTTGGTGGAGAGGTGATAGGGGAAGAGAATAGGAGGTCTACCAGCAGTTCAGTGGTATTCCTAGGTCATGCATTTCAAGGTAGGAAGCAGCAGAGAATAAAGCTAGACAGAAAGATCAAAGCTACGCGTTTTTCTTTTCTTCATTAATGTCTGTATCCATCCCATGCCAGTCCCCCATCTCCCTACAAAAGCACACCTTTTAAAAATAATCACAACTTTGGTGTATTTAATTGAATATTCATTGTAAGTAGGCTAGTCTTTGGAGATGGAGAAGCTGATTGATATTAACAGTAATTAGCTTCAAGCTCTCAGAGGCTTTGGCTACTGAGTTCTCTTTCCAGCACTGCCTGAAGTGGGCATTGTGGTTGGTTCCCCAGCATCCATTCTGCTACAGCCCCGTTGAGTAGCAGCCATGTGGTTTGGGGAATTGACCTGAGCTGGTCAGTTGGTTTAAGGGTAATCCTATTTCCACTGCCAGCATGTTAGTTCAGTAATAGGCATGTAATTCACTCCTGGCCAATGAGAAAAGAGAATAAAATTTGAAGGAGGTTTGGGAGAAAAAGCCATAGTCAACCAAGCCATTTCTGCTTCAAGATGAAAACTAAAGCTTGTAGTCTAGATGCCACAAAGGGACCCAGGTTCAGGATAAAGTCGGTGCTATGGATAATAGAATGGAGAGAGAAAACAAAAATCACAGTGCTTGATGAAACTACCGAGATGCAAATCAGCTAATTCTGAACTTGTGCCATCACTGGACTTCTTGTTCTGACAGCTAATAATTTTCCGTACCATTTAATCCAGTTTGGATTTTTCCATGTGTAATATGAAATCATGTATACTAAATGGGCCATAATTTTTGTGACTTTTCTGTACACACCAGTATAGTATGCCCTTTTGTGAACCTAACGCCTTTGAGCCTCATTTTCCTTATCTGTGAAATGAACATAGTTATGTCTCAGAGTTTTTCATGAAGATCATTTGAGATTCAGAACAAGGCCCAAAAGGGAGATATGAACTATACATGTTAAGTGCCCAGAGTATACCACTAAATAGGAAGCTTAGAGACTAGGAGAAGAGAAATTCATAAATAATGTCCACATAAAGTGGTAGAAATAAGATCACGTGCATTTGGACCTTTGTGCAATCAGTTTGTTTTTTTAAAGAAATATCATTCAATATTTGAGCAGTATGTTAGGTATAGAGCTATTGGACTTGCTGATAGATGAAAGTGATGAATCATATAGAGTGATGTTAAGGATGTCTCATCAGTTTCTGTGTAACTTGCGAAGACTGGAACAGGCAAATTGTTTCTGCTGCAGTTTTACTTGTCTGACATTCATAAGAAAGGTCTGTCTAGGCTGCAGTTAATATTTGGGAGTCACCAGAATGTTGATTGGGAACATAGGAATAGATGATATCTATTAAGGAGGGAGTGGATAGTGGGAGGAAAACACCTCACTTCTTTTGGGAAGCCTGCCTCATCCCGCAGGTCTAAAGTACTCATCAGAATCCTGGCAAAGATGAGGCAAAGAGGAAACTGTGGCCTAAATGGAGTGCCGAATAGAGGGTTGGACTTTTTGAGTCACAGAAGCTTGCTGGAGGGGGAGAATGCTGCGAAAGGGGAAAGCCTAAAGATGTTAGGTAAAAGATTATTGATGAAGTGGAGACCTGGGGAAGATGGGGGTATTAAGTATCTGGCCTTAACTTCTCTGTGAATAAAGGAAAGGGGATGAGGATAGGAGTTTACCTGAATTTGAAGAGTTGGAGTAACAGGGAAATGAAATAATTTACTACCAGAGAAGTCAAAACACACATACCTGCCATCTGCACACAGACATACATGGTGGTTCATGTGGTGGAATGCATGGATCTTACAACATTCATTGCTATTTATTTGATAATACAGGGTACATGGGCTCAGTAAGCATTTGTTAGATGAATAAATATTCCCAGAAAATCAGCTTTAGGTTTTATTTGTGGAATATCTATGTTACAGGGCATGGAGAGAGTAAGATGCGAAAAACTGGAAGCCACTGGGCTTGATGCCGTTGAGCCCTCCACTCTGGCTTTTTTTTCTTTGCCATGTAGAAGTGAGAGTTCTGTTTGAAAATCACCAGTCCTTTTGTTTGCCTCCTTTATTACATTGTGAGTTCTTTGAAGCTAACATCTGTCATATGTAAATCCATGTTTCCAGGATCTAACCCAGGGATGGCACATAGTAAGTGCTTAAGAAATATTGCTTGAATGAATGCAAGAGAGTGGACTTGAGTGGATGCCTAAATAAGAAAGAAGGTCCAGAAGAAGAGAGGGTGAGCACTTTTCAGATGGAGGCAGAGACATAAACTAAACTGCAGGGTTGAAATAATGGCATGATTGCATGTGTGGGAAGCAGTAACAACGTTGCCCAATTTGGTATTCTCATCTGTAACATGGGGATTCGTAACTTGCTGAAAGTCAAACAACTTGGAATTGAGGGCTTCTGGATTTGTACCTAAATCTTGCTGATTTCCCACTATACCATGCTCCCTCCTCACCATATTATTTATCGTAGTAATCACATCACCTCTCGACTCACAGATGCCTCGTTTTTTCCTACTTAGGCTTGATGAAATATTTTCTGTCATGGACACCTTCTTTGTGTGGTTTGTTTTCTGAGTTCTATTTGTTGCTTTTTCCTAGCTCTCCACTGTGGTTTGAATCCACGGGGTATTGATCACCCTGCCCATGCTGAGGGTATTAAACTGCAAATTGAAGGTGAAGGTGTGGAATCTCAATCCATTAAAAACAAAAATTTCCAGAAGGTGCCTGACCAGAAAGGAACCCCCAAGCGACTGCAGGCAGAAGCTGAGACGGCTAAGGTACGTAATATTCCAGTTAATTACAGAGATTTGAAAGTTGCAGCCTTTATGTGTTGTAGTCCGGCCACAGAGAAGAGCTGATAGTGCTTTCACTAATTACCATTGTATCTGTGGTCAAATGAACACTGTATCTTGCTGATAAATAATTATAAATGAAAATATTAACTGGATTCCCTTTGGAATGAAATTGAAACACATTTGTGGCCAGTCTCATAGCATGAGGCTCTGAGGTTATAGAGAAGAATGCCCTGGACTTAAAGCTAAAAGATTCACCTGCCAGGCTCAGACTTACCACTCTATGGTGTTGGGCAAGTCATGTGACTTTCTGAGTTTCAGATTCTTCATCTACACAAGGGAGTCATAAAATGACTTCTCTCATCAGGTTGAGCAGATCAAACGATTGTATGCTTGTGGAAGCATTTTATAAAAGCCCCAGTACTGCATGAGTATGAGAGGCTTGTGCTTACAGGTATTGTTAATTAGTAATAGCTGATATTTTATTAAATATGCATGTATATCCCAGGTACTGTTTGAAGGACTCTTGATCTATTGACTTATTGTGTCCCTGTAACAATCTTGTGAGGTAGACAATAGTAAATAGAACCCTAAGTAATGAAAGAGAAAATTATTTTATTTTGCTGTAGGATGCTTAGTTCTTTTCAGTCTTTAACCTAAACATAGGTACCAGAGAACTGACAAAATAGGCATTGGTGAAGAAGTACGGAAACTTGGATTCTGTGGGGTAGGTAATTTTTTAGTAAGGACAGCCTCTTCTAAAGGCTCCCTACAATGGAACTGGCACTATCTGGGTATTTGTCTGAAATCAGTGCAGATGTTCAGTTGGGGGCACAGTATTGTTGAAGATACTCATATTAGTTTTCCTCTTGGACACTGAGGAAATTAATCTTCATATAGTTTTGTTTCTCTCTTTGTGTATTCCCTGCAAGACAATTTCCTTTCAAATGTTGGTTGAGCAAATGAATGTATGCATGCCTTGGAAAGCAAATGTTGTAAGCACCCAAGAAAAATCTTAAGGAAAAAGGTCACCTTACTGTTGTGCAATAACCACCTCTCTTCTCCTCCAAATAATGTCTTCCAAAATCAGATGTGAATTTTTTGCTTTATGTACAGTTTGGAATAATTACTGTTATTGCTTCTCTTCTTTAGTGTGGATAATTAAAAATTGTTGACATTTAGTATGTGTGTGTGGTAGGGAATTGGGGAATGATTACCAAGAAATATATTGCAGGCATTTTACACTAGACATTTTAGCTAAGAGAAATGGCAACTCATAGGATCTCTATTGGCTGATGATCAATGAAGTTTGGTTTGTGAGCAGCATTGGAAATGAGTGAACCCTGTTAAGAAAGCTAAACCTGATCAATCCATGTTGCTACATGGGCATCTTGAAAGAGCCAGGAAAAAACGCCTTAAGGGTCCTCTTTAGGAAGATAAACAGACTTTCTATGAGTGAGATATTTTCTAAAGGATGCCTAAAATATTAAAAATTAGAGTAGAGAGAAAAGAAAAGTTAACTATTGATATTTGTCTGATTTAAATTCAACTTTAAACATTTCTAGTGTGTATCTTTTATATTTGTAAAGAGATTGGTAATATACAAAATTTGATTCAAATCCGATATGATTTTATTTCTGATTATCTTGAATACGTGAATTGTGAATCCTGAAATTTTGTGTCTTTGCCTCTGAAGCATTTTATAGTTCCTTTGCTGAAAACATACTTCAATGAGAGTGTGGATGTGTATAATGTGCCTTTCTTCTAGAACAAACTAATATTGGAAACCAGATTCATTTGAGTTTATGAAAATCATCTACAATGAACACCCATCCCCAACAAATGAGGTTGAAAGGAGATTCTGGGTTTTTCACACTGCCATCATATTTAGGGGTGAACAGACTAGAGGCTTTAATAAGCTTAGACAAAGAATTTGTCCAGTTGTTTAAATGGAGGACGAGGGAACAACAGTGGCTGCTGGGGGAACAGAGTTAAAATTACTACAGTGTGATTACTGTGGATGCCAGCAGCATGACTGACCCTGAAGCTTTTGTACCTTAGACAACATGAACTTGTTTTGTGCAGGTACAAACACATTTACATTTTCCCTTCCATTGCATTTAGAGAGCTAGTAGAATTGTGAGCTGTCTTCTCTTTTCTTGGGTGTATAATTGAATCTCTGGTAAATTGGCCTACTTTAAACCTACCTTAAAAAACCTGTGGCTAGAAATGCATACCTCTAAAGCCATTCAGTAATGTGAATTGGTACAGCTTTTCTGGATGACAAGCTTGATAATAGTTATCAAAATTTTAAATGTGTGCAATCAGGGGGCCAATAATTCCCTCTGTAGGAAGTTACCTAAGGAAATAATCATCCATATGTGCAAAGATGGCTACAGGAGAACACATTGAAAATAGCCCAAATGTTAATTCACAGGAAACTGGCTAAAGAAACTGTGTATTAATGCAATGGGATATAATTTTTCCTTTGTGAGGATGCAGAAGA
Source organism: Pongo abelii (assembly GCF_028885655.2). Lineage (NCBI taxonomy): Eukaryota > Metazoa > Chordata > Mammalia > Primates > Hominidae > Pongo > Pongo abelii. Next base: position 134,823,583 of record NC_071992.2, on the reverse strand, counting down.
CCTGTATGTATTTATGTGGGAAAATGTATGTGATAATATTTTAAAGTAGAAAGGGAATGAGAAGGGCAGGTTATGACATAGTAGATACAGTATGTTTCCATTTATGTAAAAATGTCTGTCTCTGTATAAAGGCATCACTGAGTCTGGGAGGGTTTTCCATAATTTGAGCAGCAGATTCTATCTGAAGTTAAAATTAGGGAGAAAACTTTTACTTTCTGTACTGCTTTGCTTGAATTTTAAATAAGATATGTATTCTTTTAAGTGTATTTATTTTAAAGGCCTTTTCAGATTGTCCCATTAACTTTAGTAGCTCAACCATGACTTTTTCTGTTTGTTGGGTTAGTATTATGCTTTTAGGGTGCTGAATTTCCTCACATGGCTTCTAATTCTTGCTGGTGGTTTATTTGCCAGAGAAGTGAGTTATTGTGGGGTCTTTTTGGCCATGTGTGCCTTGAATTGTAGAGCCTTCTGGTAAGGTGCTTTTGTATCTGCCTTCACGTGAACTCTGGGGTGTGAGAGCTCTGACCAGGTATTACACTAATGTTTCGATTTGACATTCTCTCTGTTTGCTTCTGACTGATTATGCAAATCAAGTTCCTCCATATGCAGACTTCTCACTGGGAATCTGGTTCCAGCTCCTTAGTGTGCCTTTGGGCCCTGCCACTTTGAGTCCTGCCATGTTGGTCTTTCAAACCAGTCCCTCAGCACACCACCTGTTCCAGAGGAGCTTAGTGAGCTTATCTTTAACAGGCAATGCTAGAGTCTTTGTGTATATGTAGATTCGGGGAGGATTGTAGCATGTGCTTAATCTACCCTGTTGACACTGAAATTTCTATTGCTTTCATAATTTTAAAATGTGTGTATGTATCTGTATTCATTTTGGGCAGAATAATACTGTATCTTAGAAAGTGACATTTTGGGACCCTTAGCCCCAATTCCTCAAAAGACTCAGAACCCTTATTCCAGAAGAAAAAGGTTGTCTGACCACAAGTTGCCTCCAGCTCTTACAGACCAAAGAGAAACCAGTAGAGTACCCAGATCACCTGTAAGTCTTATTGGGAAGCATACAGTCTAGATGGAAATAAAAAATGAATCCAATTGAAATGTGGATCCACAAAAAATACTTACCAACATAAGTCCTAAATTCTTGTGAGTACTTGGAAACTCAGAGAGAATATGCATGCCATGCCACGCCACAGCTATAGTTACCAGTTGAAGAGTAAAAAACTATGTTTACATAGCTTTATAGGAGGGTACAAGCAAGAAATACAGTTGGCAAAGCATTTTCATTGCATTGGGAGGTCCAGAAGTTGTCCAAGTACACAGCTTCTCTTGACCCATCACCCATGCAGCTGCCACAGTTGAGAGTCCAGGTGAGGATGAGTCTTTTTGATACAGAGAAGGCACAGCCTCTTTTTTTCACCATTCATTTATACCCTTCTAGTCATGTAGACTCAAGATGAAGCCACAAATCCTAAAGACCAGGAGTGGTTCCACATAGCAGTTTCCAAAAAACCAGCCCTATGGGAGATCGAAGTCCTTCTCAGACAGGCTAGCCCTGAGATTCCTTAACCCTTTATTCACAGAGCAGTCAGAACAAGACTGTGAGGGGGAGGGTACTCTAGCACAGGAAGAACTTGACCTGTGCTGCGAAGTATGGATAAATTCCAATATGTAGCCCTAAGAATGGAGGGTGCCTTTAGCCATGAAGTCTAAGCACTTTGAGCCAAGGTATGGCAGCAGAAATGCCCAGGTGTGTTCAACATCAGTCTCTTCAAGTAAGAGTTTGTGTGGCAGAAATCGAGTCTGGAACAATAGGCTGGGGCCAAACTGTGTGATGGAATTTGAATGCTGGAGTGAGTAGCATGGATTTACTTTCCACCTCCGTTGTTCAATACAATAGCCACCAGCACATGTGGATATTCAGATTTATTTAAATTGAATAAAATGAAAAAAATGTATTTCTTTGGTCATGCCAGCCACATTTCAAGTGTTCATTATCCCATGTTTCCAGGAGCTGCTGTTTTGGACAGTGTGGACATAGAACATGATCATTATGGCAGAAAGTCCTGTTAGACAGTGCTGCTCTAATCTGTGGGAAGCCACTGAAGTTCTCTGGGTATAGGAATAAGATGAAAAATGGAATTGTGTTGATATTCTGTCTGATCCTCATCCTTGGACTTGAGTGGACAAGGGCTTCAGTCATTTAAAAAAAATGTCAAAATACTCAGGAGTTTCTTTTGAAATTGATGTTCCCAAATGCTCTGATGGTTGGAATTTGAGTTTCTATGGCAATTCTGGCTGTGGAATAAGATCAGCCCATCAGTATCCTATCTGTTTCCTATCTTGGAATTCTAGAATGTGTCCTTACAAGTGGCCTAAACATGACATTGGGAATTCTTGACTTCTAGACTTGATTTTCTAGGTGTTTATGAGGAAACTTCACCTTGCTGTGTTTTTATGCCTGTCAAATAAGGGTTTCATAAGGTTGATAATCCTTTTTTTTTTTTCCTGCCACAATGCTAGTTCCTGGAGTCAGAGCTTTGAGTGTTCCTTATATTTGCATGCCTCCCCTGTACCTTTCCTTTATAAAAATGTATCCCCATTTTACAGCTGAGAAACCCAAGGATGTAAAATGACTCACTAAAACTTAGTTTCTGGCTAATAATCTGGAGGAAGATGTAACTCTCTATGTCTAGTGGCTCTAAATTCAAGGTTTTTTATGCTCCTAACATGAAATATGCAAATGACCTATTTATTTGAAAAGAAAATATAGTCTGTTACACTGAGAATCTGGCCAACTAGGCAAAAGAAGAGGTTAAAATGCTGCATGTATTCATTACTCCTCAGGGAGAAAACAGCAAATCTTGATTGCTGTATTATATAAGGGAGAAGCAATGCCAACGTCTAAAACAGTGAATAATTGCTTGCAGTTGGCTTTGGGATGCATTATGTGAATCTTTGGCAGCAGATAGCCTTTTCTCATTAGGCTAATATTAGATTTAGTTTGTATTTCTTTGGCGCAGAGTTAAAGGAGCTGGCCTGGAACTTGGTGCTAGAGGCAGGAGGAGGAGAAAGCTGGGTGCTTTGGATAAGCCACAGGCAGATAAATGAGAGTTGACTTCAGGGCAACTTGTGGACATTTGTAACAGTAAGCAGGAACCATTAATCTGGGATTAAAACAGAGCAAAAAGAACTTAGACTTAGGTTAAAAGATGAAGGGTTGACTGTACTTAACCTTGATCAAATTACATTGCTTAGCTGCCTTTGAGAAGGTCTGTTGCAATTTAGGGATAGAATGATCTAATTCTTGGCTATCTGTATTTGTTGGCTCAAGGAACAAAAATGTCTCCAAACGAAGCTGCCAACCCAATATAATGTCACCCATGATAGGAAAGGACACAATGCATGTGAAACATAATGAGGATGTACTTCTTAAGAATTCTCATAAGGGTCAGAACAAGAGACAAGCAAATATGACTTCATGCTATGTGAGTTCCAGGACCCCAGTACGTGTATATTGAGTTCTTGGACAGGGCTCAAACGAAACTACAGTAAACTTATATCCGAAGAGGTAAGCTTTTATTACTAACATGTTAAGCTCTGAAAAGTATGACAATTAATATGATATATTTAAGCCATAGGTTCATTGTATAATCAACAAAGAAGAAAACCTAGAGAGCATTTGACCATCTAATTTATTTTACAGGTTAGGGAGATGAGACTCAGATGAGACTGAATGACTTCACAAAGATCTTGAGGCTAGCAGTGACACAGTCTACCTAAAACACAGTTCGTCTAACACATGAACAGTGCTTTTCACTCTTTTGTGCTGACAGATCTATAGGAAATAACAAGTACTTGGAGCCACTTAGTTAATAGTATTTGTCTAGTGGACGAAGAGTACAGGATATGCCATTTGACAATGTAAAAGGAGGGCGGTGTTCAGGCGAGTGTATCAGAGCCCACCAAATTCATTTGAGTTTATCCACCGAAACTACTAAATTACTAAAGTGATTCTCTTTGGAGATGATTGGTACTTGCCATCCCTTCTGCCTATAATGTTCTCCCCTTGATCATTGTTCAGCTAGTTCCTTGTCATTTAGGTCCTAGCTCAAATGTGCTTCTCCAAGAGGTCTTTTCTGACCACCCTAACTAAATGAATCCCTAGTCACATTCTCTGACATCACTTGGTTTGATGTTCTGCATATAACTTTTTCTGGTCTGAAATCATCTTGTTTGTTTTCTGTCTCTCCACAGAATTTAAACCATTTGAGAGCAATGATCTAGTCTGTCTTGTTCACTGCTGCAATATCAATGCCTGCTACTGTGTCCAGCACATTATAAAAAGATTAAATTTTTGATGAATGAATAAGTCAGTTCATATAATACAGAAGTCCCTTGCCTCTGGGTTTGCGTCTCTTGCCTCATAGTTATTTCGTTATCTTTAGCTCCTCCACAAGTGAGCAGAGGATGTCTTACTGAGTTCTATAATGGTTGAATGGTTGATGATATCAAGGGAATGCTTTTCTGGATTGGTACAAGTGGCATATTATCCACACAATGGACAAGGGATACTTCCAAAGCCATTCCATTACCCTTCACCCTTCAAAAGTTCACTCTAGGTTGTCACTGAGACCAAGAAAATTCCTGATTACAGCCTGTGGCAGTCATTCTAAACTTCACTTAGATTCATTGTGAAAGACAGTATGGTGATTCCTCAAAGACTAAAAAACAAATACCATTTGACCCACTGTGTTAGTCTGTTCTCACATTGCTATAAGAAAATACCCAAGACTGGGTAGTTGATAAAGAAAAGAGGTTTAGGCTGGGTGCAGTGGCTTACGCCTGTAATCCCAGCACTTTGGGAGGCTGAGATGGGTAGATCACTTGAGGTGAGGAGTTCGAGACCAGCATGGCCAACATGGTGAAACCCCGTCTCTACTAAAAATACAAAAAATTAGCCTGGCGTGGTGGCAGGTGCCTGTAGTCCCAGCTACTCAGGAAGCTGAGGCAGGAGAATCGCTTGAACCCAGGAGGCGGAGGTTGCAGTGAGCCAGGAACACACCATTGCACTCCAGACTGGGCAACAATAGTGAAACTCCATCTCAAAAAAAAAAAAAAAAAAAAAAAAAAGAAAAGAGGTTTAATTGACAGTTCTGCTTGGCTGCAATCATGGCGAAGGTACCTCTTCACAGGGCAGCAGGAGAGAGAATGAATGCCAGAAGGGGAAATGCCAGCTGCTTATAAAACCATCAGATCCTGTGAGAACTGACTCACTATCATGAGAAGAGCATGGGGGAAACAGCCCCCATGATTCAATTACCTCCCACCAGGTTCCTCCCACAACACATGGGGATTATGGGGATTACCATTCAAGATGAGACTTTGGGTGGGGAAACAGCCAAACCATATCACCTGGTGTATTAGTCCCTTTTCATGCTGTTGATAAAGACATACCTGAGACTGCACAATTTACAAAAGAAAGATGTTTAATTGTGAGACTTCCCTAGCCACGTGGAAGTGTAGGTCCAATCATGGTGGAAGGCAAAGAGGAGCAAGGCATGTCTTACATGTTTGGCAGCAGGCAAAGAGAGAGCTTGTACAGGGGAACTCCTTTTTTTAAATACCATCAGGTCTCGTGAGACTTATTCTCTGTCATGAGAACAGCATGGGAAAGATTTGCCCCCATGATTCAGTTACCTCCCACTGTGTCCCTCCTGCAACACATGGGAATTCAAGATGAGATTTGGGTGAGGACACAGCCAGACTGTATCATCCTGCCCCTGGCCCCTCCCAAATCTCATGTCCTCACATTTCGAAACCAACCATGCCTTCCCAACAGTTCCACAAAGTCTTAACTCATTCTAGCATTAACTCAAAAGTCCACAGTCCGAAGTCTCATTAGAGACAAGGCAAGTCTCTTCCACCTATGGAGTCTGTAAAATCAAAAGCAGGTTAGTTACTTCCTACAGGGGGACAGGCATTGGGTAAATATAGCCATTCCAAATGGGAGAAATTGGCCAAAACAAAGAAGCTACAGGCCCCAAGCAAATCTGAAATCCAGCAGGGCAGTCAAATCTTAAAGTTCCAAATGATCTCCTTTGACTCCATGTCTCACATCCAGGTCACGCTGATGCAAGAGGTGGGTTCCCATGGTCTTGGGCAGCTCCACCCCTGTGGGTTTGCACGTACAGCCTCCCTCCCGGCTGCTTTGGTGGACTGGCATTGAGTGCCTGCAGCTTTTCCAGGCCCATGGTGCAAACTATCAGTGGATCTACCATTCTGGGGTCTTGAGGATGGTGGCCCTCTTCTCACAGTTCTGCTAGGCAGTACTCCAGTAGGGACTCTCTGCTGGGGCTCTGACCCCACATTTCCCTTCCTCACTGTCTTAGCAGAGGTTCTCCATGAGGACCCTGCCCCTACAGCAAACTTCTGCCTGAACATCCAGGCATTTCCATACATCTTCTGGAATCTAGGTTCTCAGACCCCAATTCTTGACTCCTGTGTACTGGCAGGCTCAAAACCAAATGGAAGCTGCCAAGGCTTGAGGCTTTCACCCTCTGAAGCGATGGCCCAAGTTCTGTGTTGGCTCCTTTCAACTATGGCTAGAGCAGCTGGGCACCAAGTCCCTAAGCTGCACACAGCATGGGGACCCTGGGCCCGGCCCACAAAACCACTTTTTATACAGCCTACTCCAGGCCTGTGATGGGAGGGGCCGCTGTGAAGCTCTCTGACATGCCCTGGAGACATTTTCCTTGGGGATTAAAATTTCCTTCCTCATTATTTATGCAAATTTCTGCAGCCAGCTTGAATTTCTTCCCGGAAAATGGGATTTTCATTTCTATCACATTGTCAAGCTGCAAATTTTTTGATGGCCTTATTGATCACTATCAGCATTTTTGTCAAAGCCGTTCAACAAGTCTCTAGGGAGTTCCAAACTTGCCCACATTTTCCTGCCTTCTTCTGAGCCCTCCAACCTGTTCCAGCCTCTGCCTGTTACCCCGTTCTAAAGCCATTTCTACATTTCTCGGTATCTTTTCAGTAGCGCCCCACTCCTAGTACCAGTTTATTGTATTAGTCCACTCCTAGTACCAATTTATTGTATTTATACAATACAATTTATTGTGTTATTGTATACTGCTGATTAAGACATACCCGAGACTGTGCAATTTATAAAATAAAGAGGCTTAATGGGACTAACACTTCCACGTGGCTGGAAGTGGAAGCCTCACAATAATGGCGGAAGGCAAGGAGGAACAAGTCATGTCTTACATGAATGGCAGCAGCAAAGAGCTTGCGCAGGGGAACTCCTCTTTTTGAAACCAACAGATCTCGTGAGACTTATTCACTGTCACAAGAACAGCATGGGAAAGACTTGCCTGCATGATTCAATTACCTCCCACTGGGTCCCTCCCACAACATGTGGAAATTCAGGATGAGATTTGGGTGGGGACACAGCCAAACCATATGACCCAGGAATCTCATAACTGGGTATAATATACCCAGAGGAATATAAATCATTCTATTATAAAGATACACATATGTTCATTGCAGCACTATTCACGATAACAAGGATATGGAATTAAACTAAATTCCCATCAATGGTAGACTGGATAAAGAAAATGTGGTATATATCCCCATGGAATACTATGCGGCCATATCAAAGAATGAGATCATGTCATTTGCAGGGACCAGGATGGAGCTGGAGGCCAATATCCTTAGCAAATTAACACAGGAACAGAAAACCAAATACAGCATGTTCTCACTTATAAGTGGGAGCTAAATCATGAGAACACATGGACACATAGAAAGGAACAACACATACGGGACGCTGTGAGAGTATGGAGGGTGGGAGGGGGTAGAGGATTGGGAAAGATAACTAATGGGTACTAGGCTTAATACCTGGGTGATAAAATAATCTGCACAATAAGCCCCCTGACACAAGTTTACTTATATAACAAACCTGTACATGTACCCCTGAACTTAAAAGTTAAAGTCTCTGATTGCCTGAATAAGGCCCTATGACTTCTGCTACCCTCTAGCGTTGGCCAAGATTTCAGATGGTGTGGCTCTTTCACCCTCCTCTGCAGCTCTATTCAGGGTCCCTGGTGTAAGCATCAGCTGGCTCCCGTGATTTCTACCCCATCTCCCTGATCTGGCCCAAACTTGAAGGAAATGGAAAACAGCTTCTTCTCTTTCTCTTTAAGTGATTAGGAACTCCTGACTTAAACTGAAAAATTGGATCACCAGGTGCCAAGTAAAACCTGAAATATTATTTCCAAGGCTGTATGGATTAGAAATCGTTTTCAAATGTTGATTTCACACATACCCTTAGATATATGCTGTATTAGTCAGCCTCAGCTGCTATAACAAATTACTGGAGACTTGGTAGCTTAAACAACAGACATTTATTTCTCACAGTTTCGAAGGCTGGGAAATCCAAGATCAAGGTGCCAGCTGAGTCAGTTCCAATGAGGATGCTCTTTCTGTCTTGCAGAGACCACTTTTTCACTGTGTTCTCATATGGCAGAGAGAGTGAGCTCAGGTGTCTCTTTCTCCTCTGTATGGATGCCATTCTCATCATGGGGCCCCCCACCTTCAATGACATCATCTAAACCCCTAATTACCTCTGAAAGGCCCTACTTTCAAACAACACCTTATTGGGGGTTAGGGCTTCAACCTATCAATTTTAGGAGGCACACACATTTTGTCTGACGTATACAGATTAAGTATCCTGTATCCGAAATGCTTGGGACCAGACATGTTTTGGATTTTGAATTTTTTTTTTAGATTTTGGAATATTTGCATATTCCAAGTTCAATATCTCATCCAAATGAGATATCTTGGAGATGGGATCCAAGTCTAAGCATGAAATTGATTTATGTTTCATATACATCCTATATATATAGCCTGAAGACAATTTTACACAATATTTTAAATAATTTTGTGCATGAAACAAATTTTTGACTGTGTTTTGACTGACCTATAATATGAGGTCAAGAGTGGAATTTTCTACTTACGACATGATGTCGTTGCTCAAAGTTTTGGGTTTTGGAGCATTTCGATTTTGGATTTTTAGATTAAGGTTGCTCAACCTGCACCAAATTTGCATTTTGGCCAAATGCCAAATGGCTGAGTGTTAAATCACTATTGGCTGAAGTTGAATATCACCATCTTAAAACGAATGTCTTAGTATACAAGAATAAATCTGAAATATTAATAAGAATACCTATTTACTACAACTTAATTAAAATTATACCAAGCAGAATTTTTTAAAATTGGCATCATAGAGCAGTGGTAATAATTTCTCAGCTGTCAGCTCCTGTGGTTGTTCTATTGCATATTTATGATACTGAAAATATGCTCTTTTTCAACTGAGGTCAGTGAAGGAGCAAAATACGCTTTTATCAAGCTCTGCCATTACCGTAGTAGTGTTAATGGTGATATTCCCCCCAAGTCAATAAGCTTTCCTCCTCTCCAATAATAACTGACTAAAGTCAATAACTCCTGGACTTGCCATCTTGCTGATGGTCATGATGCAGTTTCATTGAAACAGTCCCATAAATTAAAGCTTTGGATTGTACAAGATGATTTATTTTAATTCTCAAAATCAGGCTTAATTTTGTTTTTCTTACTTGAGGGTTTTCTTCTTAAGCAATGTTTTCACAATATTCGTTATAAAACATGACCCTCAATTCAGCAACCAGAATGATCTTGTTAATGTGTGAGTCAGATCATGTCCCTCTTCTGCTCAAAATCCGCTAATCACATCCTGTTTTCCTCAAATTAAAGCCAAAGTCCTTAGTGCCCTACCAGGTCCTGCATGATCTGTGCCTTGGCAAGTCCCTCCTGTCATCTGCTACTAGGCTCTTCTATGCTCATGCTGCTCCTAGTTCAAACCAGGTACCTTCCCACCTCCAAGCCTTTATACTGGCTGTTACCTCTGCCTTGAATCTTCTTTCCTTGGGATGCACAAGGTGCACCCCTTCATTTCCTTCAAATCTTTGCTCTAGTATCACCTCCCCAGTGAGGCTGAAATGGTCAGTTCTATTAAAATAGTGTCCTCTCTTCCAAGGCCCCTGATCCCTGACTCTGTCTTGTAATTTCTTTACCCCACTAACACACTCACCACTTTCTAAAACCATATATAATTTATATTTATTATTATTTTAGGTCATTATCCACTAGAGTATGAACTCTGTGAAGCAGGACCCCATGTTTAGCGACATGTCTTTGACACTAACAGCCACATCTAATACATGGAAGGACTCAACTATTTGTTTGAATGAATTCTTATAATAATTAGGATACATTTAGTCTTCAACTGGCTGGTAGGCTATTAAGATATAAAACAAACTGGAAGGATTTTGCTGTTTAAATCACACCTACAATATCTACATTTATTAGAAAGGGAATTTTCATAAAGCAACAGTAAAACCAAAGGACACTGCTATTTGTTATTGATAATGTTACAATAGTTAGATATGATCAAATGATAATTAATTCCACATAAGTTCAGGGTTGCCACAAATATAGTTGAAATGACATCTGGCTACTTGGCCTGCCAAAAACCAAGGCTGAAGCCAAATCCTAATAGCAGATTTTTGGCCAAATACCACAACTAAAGCTGAACTTCAGTACCTCTTTGTCCCTTAGAAATTCCTCAGTTTAGGTAGTAAATATTCACATGTCTAACTTGTGTATTGTGTAGCTTATCTATTTTGGGAGATGGGAAAAATCAGATAGCAGCCTTTTCTCATGTTGTACTGAATAGATGAGGAAGGATTAACCCTACACATGCCTGGGTGACAGTAACATCTTAGAGGTTGTTAGTTAACAGGCCAGAACTAGAACACATGGATGACAGGAAAACATCAAAGCTTTCGTTTTTTTTATCAAGCAGAAGGTGTTTATAGAGGAAATGTGATTTCACTATTTTTGACTTATCTTCAAATACCATAGTAAAAGAACACAGGCTCTGGGGTCTGATATCTGCTCTGCCACTTACCCAGGACCAATTTCTTACTCTCTCTGCTTTGGTGAGTGTCTTCATCTGTCCAGTAGGAATAATAATAATATCTACCTCATGAGAGAGATGTCATTAGGATCATTGGAGTTTATAAGCGAAGTGCTTAGGATAGCATTTGACATACAGTAAGCACTATGTAAGATTTTTACTATTGTTATTTTTGCTATCATCTTTATTCTCAGGAAATGTTTTGGCAAGGTGGTTTGGAAAAAACATGTATATATTTTTAGCACAGGGTTCAAATTGGCTGCCTGTAATCATATTGAATCCACCACCAAGTTTTGTTTGTTCATCCAAACTGAAAGTTTTATTTTTTAACAGTGGAGAAACCCAGACATTTTTCTTTTAAAAGTTCCAGATTTGACTTCCTCTTTTCCTAATTGAATACCTTTATTTCCTTCTCCTGCCTAGTTGCCCTGGCCAGAACTTCCAACACTATGTTGAATAGGAGTGGTGAGAGAGGGCATCCCTGTCTTGTGCCAGTTTTCAAAGGGAATGCTTCCAGTTTTTGCCCATTCAGTATGATATTGGCTGTGGGTTTGTCATAGATAGCTCTTATTATTTTGAGATACGTCCCATCAATACCTAATTTATTGAGAGTTTTTAGCATGAAGGGTTGTTGAATTTTGTCAAAGGCCTTTTCTGCATCTCTTGAGATAATCATGTGGTTTTTGTGTTTGGTTCTGTTTATATGCGGAATTACGTTTATTGATTTGCATATATTAAACCAGCCTTGCATCCCAGGGATGCAGCCCACTTGATCATGGTGCATAAGCTTTTGATGTGCTCCTGGATTCGGTTTGCCAGTATTTTATTGAGGATTTTTGCATCAATGTTCATCAGGGATATTGGTCTAAAATTCTCTTTTTTGGTTGTGTCTCTGCCAGGCTTTGGTATCAGGATGATGCTGGCCTCATAAAATGAGTTAGGGAGGATTCTCTCTTTTCCTATTGATTGGAATAGTTTCAGAAGGAATGGTACCAGTTCCTCCTTGTACCTCTGGTAGAATTCGGCTGTGAATCCATCTGGTCCTGGACTCTTTTTCGTTGGTAGCTATTGATTATTGCCACAATTTCAGATCCTGTTACTGGTCTATTCAGAGATTCAACTTCTTCCTGGTTTAGTCTTGGGAGGGTGTATGTGTCGAGGAATTTATCCATTTCTTCTAGATTTTCTAGTTTATTTGCGTAGAGGTGTTTGTAGTATTCTCTGATGGTAGTTTGTATTTGTGTGGGATCGGTGGTGATATCCCCTTTATCATTTTTTATTGTGTCTATTTGATTCTTCTCTCTTTTTTTCTTTATTAGTCTTGCTAGCGGTCTATCAATTTTGTTGATCCTTTCAAAAAGCCAGCTCCTAGATTCATTAATTTTTTGAAGGGTTTTTTTGTCTCTATTTCCTTCAGTTCTGCTCTGATTTTAGTTATTTCTTGCCTTCTGCTAGCTTTTGAATGTGTTTGCTCTTGCTTTTCTAGTTGTTTTAATTGTGAAGTTAGGGTGTCAAGTTTGGATCTTTTCTGCTTTCTCTTGTGGGCATTTGGTGCTATAAATTTCCCTCTACACACTGCTTTGAATGTGTCCCAGCAATTCTAGTATGTTGTGTCTTTGTTCTCCTTGGTTTCAAAGAACATCTTTATTTCTGCCTTCATTTCATTAATGTACCCAGTAGTCATTCAGGAGCAGGTTGTTCAGTTTCCATGTAGTTGAGTGGTTATGAGTGAGTTTCTTAATCCTGAGTTCTAGTTTGATTGCACTGTGGTCTGAGAGACAGTTTGTTATAATTTCTGTTCTTTTACATTTGCTGAGAAGAGCTTTACTTCCAACTATGTGGTCAATTTTGGAATAGGTGTGGTGTGGTGCTGAAAAAAATGTATATTCTGTTGATTTGGGGTAAAGAGTTCTGTAGATGTCTATTAGGTCCGCTTGGTGCAGAGCTGAGTTCAATTCCTGGGTGTCCTTGTTAACTTTCTGTCTCGTTGATCTGTCTAACGTTGACAGTGGGGTGTTAAAGTCTCCCATTATTATTGTGTGGGAGTCTAAGTCTCTTTGTAGGTCACTCAGGACTTGTTTTATGAATCTGGGTGCTCCTGTATTGGGTGCATATATATTTAGGATAGTTAGCTCTTCTTGTTGAATTGATCCCTTTACCATTATGTAATGGCCTTCTTTGTCTCTTTTGATCTTTGTTGGTTTAAAGCCTGTTTTATCAGAGACTAGGATTGCAACCCCTGCCTTTTTTTGTTTTCCATTTGCTTGGTAGATCTTCCTCCATCCTTTTATTTTGAGCCTATGTGTGTCTCTGCATGTGAGATGGGTTTCCTGAATACAGCACACTGATGGGTCTTGAATCTTTATCCAGTTTGCCAGTCTGTGTCTCCCTGTTTGCAGATGACATGATTGTATATCTAGAAAACCCCATTGTCTCAGCCCAAAATCTCCTTAAGCTGATAAGCAACTTCAGCAAAGTCTGAGGATACAAAATCAGTGTACAAAAATCACAAGCATTCTTATACACCAATAACAGACAAACAGAGCCAAATCATGAGTGAACTCCCATTCACAATTGCTTCAAAGAGAATAAAATACCTAGGAATCCAACTTACAAGGGACATGAAGGACCTCTTCAAGGAGAACTACAAACCACTGCTCAATGAAATAAAAGAGGATACAAACAAATGGAAGAACATTCCATGCTCATGGGTAGGAAGAATCAATATCATGAAAATGGCCATACTGCCTAAGGTAATTTATAGATTCTATGCCATCCCCATCAAGCTACAAATGACTTTCTTCACAGAATTGGAAAAAACTACTTTAAAGTTCATATGGAACCAAAAAAGAGCCCGCATCACCAAGTCAATCCTAAGCCAAAAGAACAAAACTGGAGGCATCACACTACCTGACTTCAAACTATACTACAAGGCTACAGTAACCAAAACAGCATGGTACTGGTACCAAAACAGATATAGATCAATGGAACAGAACAGAGCCCTCAGAAATAACGCTGCATATCTACAACTATCTGATCTTTGACAAACCTGAGAAAAACAAGCAATGGGGAAAGGATTCCCTATTTAATAAATGGTGCTGGGAAAACTGGCTAGCCATATGTAGAAAGCTGAAACTGGATCCCTTCCTTACACCTTATACAAAAATTAATTCAAGATGAATTAAAGACTTACATGTTAGACCTAAAACCATAAAAACCCTAGAAGAAAACCTAGGCATTATCATTCAGGACATAGGCGTGGGCAAGGACTTCATGTCTAAAACACCAAAAGCAATGGCAACAATTAAACTAAAGAGCTTCTGCATAGCAAAAGAAACTGCCATCAGAGTGAACAGGCAACCTACAAAATGGGAGAAAATTTTCACAACCTACTCATCTGACAAAGGGCTAATATCCAGAATCTACAATGAACTCAAACAAATTTACAAGAAAAAAACAAACAACCCCATCAAAAAGTGGGCAAAGGATATGAACAGACACTTCTCAAAAGAAGACATTTATGCAGCCAAAAAACACATGAAAAAATGCTCACCATCACCGGCCATCAGAGAAATGCAAATCAAAACCACAATGAGATACCATCTCACACCAGTTAGAATGGCAATCATTAAAAAGTCAGGAAACAACAGGTGCTGGAGAGGATGTGGAGAAATAGGAACACTTTTACACTGTTGGTGGGACTGTAAACTAGTTCAACCATTGTGGAAGTCAGTGTGGCGATTCCTCAGAGATCTAGAACTAGAAATACCATTTGACCCAGCCATCCCATTCCTGGGTATATACCCAAAGGACTATAAATCATGCTGCTATAAAGACACATGCACACGTAGGTTTATTGTGGCACTATTCACAATAGCAAAGACTTGGAACCAACCCAAATGTCCAACAATGATAGACTGGATTAAGAAAATGTGGCACATATACACCATGGAATACTATGCAGCCATTAAAAAGGATGGGTTCATGTCCTTTGTAGGGACATGGATGAAATTGGAAATATCATTCTCAGTAAACTGTCACAAGAACAAAAAACCAAACACCGCATATTCTCACTGATAGGTGGGAATTGTTCAATGAGAACACATGGACACAGGAAGGGGAACATCACACTCTGGGGACTGTTGTGGGGTGGGGGGAGGGGGGAGGGATAGCATTAGGAGATATACCTAATGCTAAATAACGAGTTAATGGGTGCAGCACACCAGCATGGCATGTGTATACATATGTAACTAATCTGCACATTGTGCACATGTACCCTAAAACTTAAAGTATAATAATAATAAAAAATAAAATAAAAAATATATAAATAAAAAATAAAAGCTCCAGATTTCTCACTTCTCTTGAAAAATTAAAAGATCTGGACATGATAAGCCTAAATATATACCTAAATGATAGCCTAAATTTGGAGTTGTCAAGAAGCTGCCCCTCTTGGATGAACAGTCTCTCTGGTTTGGATCTGCCTATGTCTAGTGCTCTTCACTCATGTTTCTAAGCTTCTATGGGCAGTTTAGTTTATGACCTGTGTTATGTAGGATCCTGACGTGGTATAAAAGATATCATTCAACCCCTTCTATTTAGTGAGAGTGGCTTTTATATCCTTAAAAATACACAAACTGTTCTAGATTCAAAAGTGTATATTAGGCCCCTTCTCTGGTAAAAACTATGTTGAGCAAGACAGAAGTGAGTTCTACCTTCATGGGGTTTCTGTTCTATTTGGGTAACCGTATCTCAAACAAGTACTATAATGCAAATTCTAATATATATTTGGAAGGAAACCAACTGAGGTTTGAGAAACTGAGATCGAAAATAAAGATGGAGTAGAGGACAGGGGAATGAAAGAGGAAGGGTGTTTTCTGAGATGAAACCGAAATGTTAAAAAGCAGCTGTGCGGGAAGATGGGCGCAGGATCTGCCTTTATAAATAACCCTGAAGTAGGAAAGGATATAGCCTACTTAGAAAAGAAAGAAGATCATTGTGGCAGGTTTCCAGATGGCTCAGAATGATATTGGGGAGATCATGTAGTTTCATGTGAATTTTATACCTAGTGCAATGGAAGATCAATGAAAGGTTTTACACAGAGGAGGGACTTATAAAGAGAAGACTCTAGCTGCTCCTTAGAGAGCTGATTAAGAGCTAGCAAGCACAGAAACAGGGAGATGAGGAAGGGATTTTTTGTAGCTTACACAGTTGAGAAATGATGGTGTCTTGAGCCAGGATGGTGTCAGTCAAAATGGAGAGAAGTGGACAAATTTGACATCTATTTTCAAGATAGAGTTAATAAGACATGATTAGGTGTAACCTATGGAGGCAAAGAGAGGAATGAAAGATCACTCAGAAGTTTCTGGTTTGAGCAGCTAACTAGATGTTGGTATTATTTAGTGAAATAGGGAAAACTGGTGAGAGAGAGAGGGAGAATAAGGGATGCCTCAGTGTGGTGGCGGGGAATCACAAGTTTCATTTTGGCCGTGTTAATTGTGTAATTTCTTAGTTATAGCCAAGAGATGTCAAGTAGGCTGTGACTTGTAAATCTAGGTTTCCAAAGAGATCTCAACTAAAGATGTACAGATTAGAGGTCACACTTGTCACACGAGGTGTATGCGTGTGTGCCTGTGATAAAGAATGTAGAAACCAAGGGGTTTTCTGCTGGTCCTTGTCTCTAGGAGGTGGCGGTATCCCTTCAGTTTCCCTGCCCCTGCTGGTGCTACTTCTTTGATGATTATTATCTTTGCTCTGTCATCATTGGACTGTGAGTGGCCTGAGGGCTTAGCTGTTCAGTTTGAAGGGTAATGGCATAACATGAAAGGACTTGGCTAGAAATAGCTCATCTGGCCTTTCTCTTTCAGTCTAATTTTTTATCCTGCTCCCCAGCCATGTTTACCTATGGCTGTTTTATACATCTAGTAAAAGGAGTCCAATGCATTTTGTAGGCAGTTGGAAAAGAGGAGGAATAGGGCCACCAGGATGAGCTGGTGCAGTCTTGGCTTTAAGGCTTATTAATTTCCTGTAGGAATATGAGGGTATATTTGCTTTTCACCAGTGCTGTCATGATAACTATTACTGGAGTTCACCAACATCCACTTCTCCTCCCCTCCTGGGTTCTTGGGAGACTGTACTTCTCAATCTCCCCGAACGACTAGTTCTAGATAGTGGCCTGTGAGAGAAAGTGGCATGCTGCATTTACAGGCTGGGGCAGCAAAAACCCCAGTGCAATTTCCAACTTCCTTTTTCTCTTTTGCGAGTATGGTGGCCACATGTTAAGATGGCAGAGCCCAAAGTCAAAAGAGCTTCAATCACCAAGTCACTGCATGGAGGATAGCTGTTCAGAAGCTGACTTATAGCAACCTTTGTTTAAGCAAGAAATAAACTTTCATAGTGTCCCTAGATTTCAAGGGATGTGTGTTACTGCCCCGTAAGTGTAGCCTAACTAGATTAATCCAAGTGGCATCTGGAAACACTGCAATGCTGCATGCTTTTAGGCTGTATGCTCTTCATAGGCAGGAATCTTGCTGAACCACTGATCAAGTGCAAACCCCAACAAAGATGAGTATGCTTAACTGTTACTCTCCAGTCAGTATTGATCATGACTTTCTTTTTACCAGACAGAGAGACTTTCAGTGCTCTTTTCAGTCTGAACTACTGAACTAAAATTAAATTGCCATTTGAAGATTTTAGAACTTTTCTCCTGGGTCCCAGCAATTGTTTCTCATGTCAGGACATTCTAGGGCATGCATTTCTCTAGTACCCCATTTTGTATTGTATGTAAGTGACAGCAATTAGCCACTGCTTCCATTTAGTTTCATGTGGTTCATGCTTTCGTCTACCATGTATTACTGGGTACTCAGCAGCTGTACCTGGTCTCAGTTGCTGGGCTTGAGACTTAGAGGTAAATATTGTTTTACCAGCGCCATTAGTGTATGTGTGTGTGTTGAGGAGTTGGCGGGCGGGTGGCGGGCGGGTGGAGGGGATGATTAATCTGCTTAAGCAATTATTTTGTTTTGAAGAAGCTGACCTATTTTTACCTCCTCTATGCAAATCTGGTATATGTGGCTTACCATTTACACATCAACTTGCTGAGACACAAGTGCTTCTCCTTGAATGACCCCTTCTCCTCTCGAGCTTACTTGGCTAATATTTATCAGCAACATCTGGGGTTTAGCACAATAAAGTTATTTACAGCCGTGCTTATTAGTGCACTTCTGTGAGTCACGGGTGTTTCTAGCCAACTCTGCCATTTTGTTGAGGATGGCACCCAGTAGAACCCCAAGATTTGCAGCCATTTATCAGGAAGCAGAGGCTTGTATGCATTGATCAAAACACAGATAATAGAGGGAAAAGGAATGGTTACAGTTGAAATGGACATTAGAAATCATCTAATCCAACCTGCTCATTTTACTTCTGAGAATATTGACAAGCAAAGAAATGAGTTGACTTGCAGTAGCCTGCAAGAAGTGAATTATTATAGAGATGCAAGTAGAAATTAGAATTTTTCCTTCTCAGTCCACTATGGCTTTTGTTTCTTGGGATTTTATTCAGTACTTTAAGCAGGATATTTATGAGGGAAATGCTTTGTTTGTAGATTATTTCTTAAGTATTTTTTTCACTCAGGGAAGAAAAATATGAGAAATCTCAAGTTGTGTCTGGTAAGTTATTTTCAGTGTTCTGAGAGTTTCCCAACCTTCCTCCTGGAGTCCTCTTTAGAGCTATCACAAGGTTAGGGCAGAACAGGCCTTTAACTTTATATTCTGGGTATGGATGGCTCCTGCTGACAATGGAATGAGAAGGGGACTGGCATCTCTGACTGCTGTCAAAGTGATTCCCAGGGTCATTCATATTTTTCTACTCACTCTTTTAAAATGTATATGTGATATTTGATCTATATATAACAGCAATGTAACATATGTTTGTGTGACCGATAGTAAAGTTAACACTGGTGAACCCATCACCAAATTTATGAAATAGGCTGCTTGCTCTTAAATTCATCATCTCGTGTGTTCACTGGATGTGATTGACTCTCTCAGTTATATCCTTTTCTTTTCTTGGTTTGCATTTTGTCTTTCTATAAAATGTTGTTGCCTAAACATATGTACAATGTCCTCTATCTTTAAAATAGCCACAGTTAAAAGCAACCTTTTGTTTCTGTTTTTCACTTCACTCCTCAAATATAGCGATTTATAAGACTGTCAGCAGCCTTTTTCTTATGTTTCTATCATTCCCCTCCTTGGCAATCTCCATGAAGATGACAGCAAGCTCCTTCTCTCCAGGACTGACTTCTCTCCTGGGTCCTCCCAGTGGCCACGTCTACTTGAATGTACTCCAGTTACATCAAAGGGCAACGTCAAAAGGAGCAAAAGAAATTTGCTTTCTCCTTTGGCCACCATCCTAATTTTAAAAGCATCCTTCCTTTTAATCCTAAGTAAATATCTTCAGGGAATAATTTGTATATACTTCCAGTATTTACTGCATCGTGCACGCTTGTGATTTGATCTGTGGCTACACTGCTGGAACTGTAGTCTGTAAAGTCAACAGTAAGTTATGTTTTTTCACCATCATTCCCCTTTTTGTGCTAGTTCTTTGTCACTTTTCTGCAGAATTTTACATTGTGGATCAGTTCCTGTTTTGTGTGTTTGTTTTTGGAAGTGCACTCCCTTCCTTCGTCTATGAGATGCTGCTGTAACCTGGTTTCCTGCCTATCTCTCTGACTTTTCCCTCTTTTTGTTTTTTTAATAACCTCTTTTGCTTTTCTTTATTTCTCAAACAGAGTGACTTCTGAGCCTTCCAGCAGCCCTCTTCTGGTGTTTCTTACTATTCCCCTCCCTGGCAGTCTTGATGCGGGTGACAGCCGATCCTTATCTTCAGGCCCAACTTCTCTCCTGAGTCCTCCTCCTTCACTTTCAGCTGCCTGGTGGACATTTCCACTTGGATGTGCTACAATTATGTTAACGGGCAAAATAAAAGGAACACAACAGAGGAAAGGTTATATCTCTTCTTCAGGAACTCATCAGCGTTTGACACAAAAATCAAGGAGGAAAATCCAGTGTGTATGGTATTAGACGGCAGTCAAGCACATTTCTCATCCATCTTGTCATTCTCAGGGAAGGTCCTTTTTAAAAATGCTGTACATCTAAATTATTTGATTAACATTATTTTTCTAAGTTTTTTCTTTTATACTCAATTACTGGATATTGGTTTCTATATTTGTGGACTGAATAGAGATTGATTATATTTTATAGCTTTCTGAACAACATTTATTAATCACATAATTCCATGAACCATAAACTTTAACACACTAATTACTTTTACCTCTAGTCAGGTTGAGAGTTGTAATTTAACATTTGGCTTCTTTTTTATTGACGACAGCAGTTAAGACTGATATGGTTTGGCAGTGTCTGCACCCAAATCTCATCTCGAATTGTAGTTCCTATAATTCCCATGTGTCATAGGAGGGACCTGGTGGGAGGTAATTGAATCATGGGGATGGTTATCTCCATGCTGTTCTTGTGATAGGGAATGATTTCTCACAAGATCTGATGGTTTTATAAGGAACTTTCCCCCATTTTCACCCTGTACTTTTCCTTGGGGCTGCCATGTGAAGAAGGACATGTTTGCTTACCCTTCCACCATGATTGTAAGTTTCCTGAGGCCTCCTCAGCCATGCTGAATTCTGAGTCAATTAAACCTCTTTCCTTTTTAAATTACTCAGTCTCAGGTATGTCTTTATTATTGCATGAGAATATGAGAATGGACAAATATACAGAAAATGATAAAGGTTAAAGTTTTGTATATTTATAAATGCTTTTAATTTCTATTTTAAATTAACTGTACAGAAGATCAGTGCAGATAAAATTTAAAATATAGAGATGTGATTTTCTTAAAAATTTGTTTTCACCAAATAGATTTATCTGCTATACATTATCAAAAGTTTAAATTTTTGTAATATTGTGGTCAAAATAGCATTATTAAATCATTAAATGTGTTCATTTTTAGTCTGTTTCCTTCTGTTTTTGTTTTGCACCCTGGGGAGAGGGTTTTGTGGCGTTTAAAGCTTACATGGTTTGGGAAATTTTCCTACAAAATTTGAAACATTAAAATTAGTATAGTATAAGTATTATTTTAGAATAATAACAAAAATACAAATTTAAAAGAGCTGACAAATACCACAAACATCACAAAACACCGAAAAATAAGTTTTTATTATCTGACTGACATAACCCTGTAAAACTTTTTGGCCTTCATATTTCGACTGTTTGCTCATTAACTGTCTCTTTCTAAAACAATGTTTGTATTATTTTTCTATATTAAGAACAGATAATGCAATCTTTCCTCTATTGTGTTTGACTAAAATTTCTTGGTATTATTGATATTTGGATTTACATCATGTGACCTCTCACATGCACATATTCACTGGTTATAATAATGATGTAGGTTTGAGCCCTAAAACAGGAATTATTATGCATTCTACCTCTTACTATTCAGTATAAAAGAGAAAAAATAAGGTATGTTTATAATTGTACATGCTCTCTTTTCAAATATGTTCCACATTTCTCTTTTGTTTTGTTATCTCTGAGAACTAGGTTTTTAGCTTTCAGTTTTTCATGTCTAAAGATGAGAAGGATCTCTCAAAGCCTAGCTCCTGCTTCATTACATTTCAGAGCTTTTTTCCTCCACTACACACATTTCCATCCACTGTCTCCTGACTCTTAATAAATCCAAATGGGTGGAAGGGTAGTATAGAAGTATTCTTGGAAGTCATTCGTACTCTCAGACAGCTAGTAATAACTCTACATGGCTGTCAGTGAACTATATCATACCATAAAGACTATATAAATACATCTCACTTAACTCAAACTAAATGTGATTCCACCTCAACTTCTCCTTACCTGGGTCCCCGAAATGTCTGTGGATTCTCTAACATTGCCTGACAATAGGAAGGCATGACTGAGGAAAGTAGGAATTTAAAGAAACAATTATCTTAATTGACTATGGATGAAATATCTCACTTTTGAAATTTTTGGAAATTTTGCCGAAATATCATGTGACTCCATTGGCAAGGCCCGTTCTCGGCCCTGAGCAAATGAGGAGTCTTAAAGCTTAAGTTCCCTGAGCCTCACAATATATTTGCTCCTTTTATCATAAATATACATAATGACTCCCAAAAAGCATTAGATTTCTGAATCTTCTTTAACTGTTTCTGATATAGTTTTAGTTTTACATTACTTTTGAAACTTTATTTTTAAATGTGTATTTTTAAATAAAAATGTTTTGTTTATTGGCATCACCCATCTCAACAAAGAGCACATAATCAATTTCAAATTGAATTTTTACAACACCCCACTAGATTTCTATACAGGAATATACTTTAATTTTAAAATGCATAGTTTTGTATAACCATTCAGTAAGTGTAACACACTAGACTTTCTATGCATGTCACCTAACTTCTACACAAAGAAGAGAAGAGGAGAGAATGTTTTTAATTACAGCAAACACTTGTAGCAGTTATCAGAGACCAGGTGCTGTTCCAAGTGCATGTCACATGTGTCTCCACCTCTAGTTCTGGCAGAATTGCACAAGAGATAAGCTAAAAGCCCTCCCACTACAAGCTCAAGAAATGCTAGATAAAATAAAAATCCTAATAAGTGTATGATGAGTCTTGTAGGGAAGTAAAGCAAAGTCAACAGATGCTCAAAACAAAAAGGAAACTGCAAATCAGAGAGGTAAATATGTGGGACTGCCCTGTGGAGCCCTTGCTAGAGGGCTGATATTAGGTGTTAATACTCATTTGTGGCTGGAGGTGGGACAGTTGGAACTGCCATCCCTGCATAAAATAGGAACTCTCAGAGGACTGTATTCTATGGGAAAGAATGGTCTAAAGAGTCTGCCCTTGAGTACAGGAAAGCGAAAGGAAATTTATCTGTCTTAATCTGGGTTCTAGGTGGGGGGAAATAAAGGGTCTTCTTGGAAAAACTTGAGTTCATGTACCTGTATTCCTATGTACTCCAGGATCTATAAGCTGAAAAATTCCTAAATTTGTGTTGTGCTAGTGATAGCCTTGGGACAGATCAGAATCAAAATCCACTCTGGAGGGAATCCTTTTGAGATATTAGAGAATCATTAAATATCTCTCATTTTTTCTCCCCCTGAGTTGGGACCCAACTAAAATTTAAAGTATTGAGTCAGGCAGCTATGAGTCAGAATTTCTATTCCTGACAAGTCTGGTTGAACAATGAACAGCATGAGTTTGCTAGCACTTGAGCCTCAAGCCTGATCCACTTCTTCATTAAGTCTTAGCTCAGTGTCGGCCGGGCGCAGTGGCTCACGCCTGTAATCCCAGCACTTTCGGAGGCTGAGGCGGGTGGATCGTGAGGTCAGGAGATCGAGATCATCCTGGCTAACACAGTGAAACCCGTCTCTACTAAAAATACAAAAAATTAGCCGGGCGTGGTGGCACGCGCCTGTAGTCCCAGCTACTCGGGAGGCTGAGGTAGGAGAATGGCGTGAACCTGGGAAGTGGAGCTTGCCGTGAGCCGGGATCGCGCCACTGCACTCCAGCCTGGGAGACAGAGTGAGACTCCGTCTCAAAAACAAACAAACAAAAAAAGAAAAACAAAAGTCTTAGCTCAGTGTCACTGTCTCAGACCCCATGGATTGTATGTGGTCTGGCAGTGCATCCTTGCCAATATATAAGAATAGATGTTATCAAGATGTTATATCTTACTGGTAAGATGTAACAATTCTAAAGTTCCATGCACCTAATAAAATAGCCTCAAAATGTATAAATAAATTGAATGGAAAAATTGACAAATTTACAATCATAGAAGAAAGTTTTAACATCCTTAGTATTTGAGACCTAGGTGGACCACGTAAAGAAAATATGAATAACAAAATAAAGAATCTTGATTTATTGGGCAAAGTTAGAACACTGAACTAACAACTAAAAAATATGCATTCTTCTTGTGCATACGAGGCAATAAGTTTCAGGTGACAAAACTAAAGATAAATATGCTATAACCTAGAGATTCCACTTGCATAGAGATACTTTTTATATGGGAAAGAAGATATTTACAGAGATGTTAATTGTAGAATTATTTGTAATGGCAAAAAAAGTAAAGAATAAATGAAATTTTCATGAGTAGAAGACCAGATAAGTGAATTGTTTTATTCATGCAAGAATACTAAATATTAGTTAAAATTATTGAACTAGAGTTATCTGACTCAAAATAGGTTGGTCTCAACCTATTTTGACAGTTGTAGAATAATATATGAAACATGATATTTACACTAAGCTTAAAAAGGTAGAAAATATGAGTGTATATGAATAGAAGTTACAGGAACATGGTAGAATTTGTAAACAACAATGTTAGGATTTTATTTCTAGAGGCAGGGTAATATGGAGAGCACAGGCTTTACAAGGGTCCTTGTGTTTGAAATGTTTTATTTCTGTTTTTAAAAGATCTTGAATTTCATTAGGTATAATCTCAAAATTTGACGAATTTGAATGAAACCATAAAGATGCAAATATACATATTAGCTACATGAAGAAGTCCGTGTACCACTAGAACTCAGGTCACAATATGTCTTTGGACTCAGATATACCTTCTGCCCTTTCCTACCTACTGTAGTTGAGATCATCTTTAAAGACTCATTTCAGATGCTCTTTTTCTTTATAAAAGCTTCTCTGATCTACCCCAACTTCAATCAAAATGAACTTTCCTAAATGTCCCCTGTATTAGTTTGTTCTCACACAGCTATAAAGATACTACCCAAGACTGAGTAATTTATAAAGAAAAGAAGTTTAATTAATTCACAGTTCTGCATGGCTGTGAAGGCCTCAGGAAACTTACAATCATGGTAGGCGGGGAAGAGGCATGTCTTACATGGCAGCAGGAGAGAGAGAGCAAGCAAGAGCAGGGAAAACTGCCTTATAAACCCTCAGGTCTCTTGAGAACTCACTATCCCTAGAACAGCATGGGGGAAAACGCCCCCAATGATCCAATCACCTACCACCCGGTCCTTCCCTTGACATGTAGGGATTACCGGGATTACAATTTGAGATGAGATTTGGGTGGGGATGTAGAGCCAAGCCATATCATTCCCTCACTCTTTGCTTGTTCCTCTGTTATGGCCCTTATGTCATGAGTAGCTGGACCCATGTCTCTCTCTTTCTTTTTTTCTTTCTTTTTTTTTTTTTTTTTGAGATGGAGTCTCGCACTGTCGCCTGGGCTGGAGTGTGGTGGCATGATCTCTGCTCACTGCAACCTCTGCATCCCGGGCTCAAGTGATTCTCCTGCCTCAGCCTCCCAAGTAGCTGGGACTACAGGCAGCTGCCACCACACCCAGCTAATTTTTTGTATCTTTAGTAGAGACGGGGTTTCACCATGCTGGCCAGGCCGGTCTCGAACTCCTGAATTCATGATTCACCTGCCTCGGCCTCCCAAAGTGCTGGGATTACATGCATGAGCCACCGCACCCGGCCCCCATGTCTATTTCTATCACCAGATTGTGAGTTTCTTGAGGATAAACTCTGTGTGGCTTTGTCATCTCTGGCTATCAGCACCATCACACTTATTAGATTCTGAAAATAACATATAAATTATATTGACAATTGCAATTCAAAGAATCTTGGAGCCCCAAAATTACTCATTGGTGATAGCCAAAAGGACTTATATAACACGTCATTTGCCAGTTGGAAAAGGTAGGTCAAAATGTCTAAAATATTGTGATTCATAAGTGATATATACAAGAGGGTCCTGACCAGTTCTGTCACGAGTCATGAAGAATGCCACCCTTTGTTCAATACATCATGGCCATATTAGCAATTCTAGAAGACCATGCTGAGACTATAGGGGTGGCATTTTCAGTTCTAGAATTTAAAAGGATGAACATTGGATTATTGAGAATACAAAAGAATCATACTCTAAGTGGGACTGTTTTCCATTTAAATCTTTGACACTTGTTTATTAAGGTCACTGGTTGATAGATTTCTGTTCCTTACATTTTAAAGATGAGAATACAGGTGAGGCATAAGAGTGAGGACTCCAAATATAAATTCCAGACCTTTCGTTCAGTGCTCTGTCCATAAGTATTTTGCCCTGGCATTCTCCAGTTCACCATTCTCAGGATGTGACTTCTTCTTCTTTTTTGTAAGCCAGTTTAATAGAACATCACTAACGACTAGGATAGTCACTGGAAAGCACCAAATACCAAGGACTGGTAATTGTGCCTTAAAATTCACTTTACTAAGTGCAAATTGACACACCCCTCAAGGATCCAGTTGTAACCATTACCCAATTTTACACTGCAATTGGAAAGGGTCTTCATTGGTTGTGGTTGAGTTGTCTACAGTATAATAAATACTTTCTGATGGTTTGTTTCTCTATTCGGAAAGTATAATGATAAACATACAACAGAGCCAGGAGCTGGTCTGCAATTCATTGGCACTACAGATTATTTAATAGAAACATGGAGATTTATAATGTGCTGATTGGCAGAGTGGAAGAGACCTCTTATTTAAATTTTATGATATGAATATTTTTTAAATATTGATTTGGTTGTCACTATGGGCTATAGAATTCATTGGCTTCTTTGATTCATTAACAAAAGGCTTTGTATGTAGTGTCCCTGGGATAGTGTGGAGGAAGATAAGCCTGTTGTTGCATATCAATAACACAAAGTGATGCACTAGGAGAAATCCTGCTGGCTTCATTTGTAGGGGAAATGAAGAGGAGGAGTACTGTTGTTTTAGGGAAATGAATTCAGTATCTTTTTTTCTGGCACCCACTCAAAAAAAGAGAAAAATACCATAAGAAAACTGTGAAACTTGGGTAGGAGTGTTTTCGTTGTTCTATTAGCGATTTAAAGAAAACAAAGAACGGTAATCAAGTGTAAAGATAAACAACATCAGGAAAGGAATTCTTCAGTATGTTCCCTGAAAAGGTTTTTGTAAAAACTAATTTATAATTAATGGATTTGAGGAGGTGCTCTGTGTGTGGCTTACTTTGTTTTATTCTCACATTTGCTCTGCTAACCAATAACAGATAGATATTAGCCCTTTTGTGGTTGTTGAATTATTATTTTCCTTTATTTTCTTTCCAAACCCCTAACTGGTCATCTTTAGGTGTAAATGCCTTTCTCCCAAATGCACAAACATGGAAAAATATGGCATATTACTCAGGGTTCTCCAGAGAAACAGAACAGTTAGAGATCCAAATCTAAATCTTTCTATTGAAAGACTAATTTAAAAAATTGGCTCATGTGGCTGACGTGTCTGAAATTCATACGACAGGCGTGCTGTCTGGAAACTCAGGCAGGATTTCTATGTTGCAGTCTTAAGGCGGAATTCCTTCTTTGGGAAACTTGTCTTTGCTTTTGAGCCTTCAACTGATTGGGCGAGGCCCACCCATATCATAAAGGGTAATCTGCTTTAAAGTCAATTGGTTGTAGATGTTAACAAATATCTTAAGAGTAACATCTAGACACATTTGACCAAACAACTAGACACCATAAGTTAACCAAGTTAACACATTAAGTTACCCATCACATGAGGGGGGGGGGGGGTGTGTGTGTATGTGTGTTTTTCTTTTTAGTGTAAAGGGTATTATGAACATATTGTAAGTTATTAGGAAACTTGGAAAGAGAAGGAATCATATATCTATTACCCCACCGGAGCCTGTTTTATTTTCTTCCAGTGTTTTTATAAAAGGGTATCTTTTAAAATATCGTGAACATATTTGCTATGTGTTACAGCTTTTGTCTCTTGCTCATATTTGTCTCAGTTGTCAGAGCAAAAGCACTAACATGGGAACTTGAGGTCCTGGATGCTTGTCCATTCTCTGTGTAATTTCATTCTTTGTCCATTCTCTCACTAATTTCTTCATGAGTTGAGATAGAAATAAGGTCTTCCTGGGCTGTGGTTTCCTTCTCTGTTTATGAAGAGCTGGGTTTGGTAATCGCAAGTGACCTTTTCAGCTGGAATATTTTATTAATCCAGGATGTCCTCAAGTGTGTTACATGTACCCTTCTATCACTATATGCCAGAAGGTAGGAGGTCGTGTGAGGATGAACAATGTTTGATTTAGTAATTTAACATTTTGTATATTTGAAAAAAATAGAATTAACACACTAAATCTGGTTTTCTCTGGTTATTTCTTAGGACAAGGTGAAAACTAACAAAGGGAATTACTTTAAAGAAAAATACTAGGAAAATACATATTTTATATTGTATAGAAAAACTTAGAAATGACCAAAGTTTGGGATGTACACTATAATAATCTGTGAATCTGATTCAGTATGCTCTCACCCTACCTTTCAAGAAACCCATAAAGACTGGAGTTCTCTTAGCAGACAGCAGTGTAGACAGATCATTGCTCAGTTAATACTTTGCGCAACCTGTATTGAGCACTTCCTTGTGCTAAGTACTGTGCAAGGTGCAAGAGTCTTTGGGTAAATGAGATGTGGATTTGGCCCTTGGTCACTTAGGCTAGTGGGGCAAGGGAAGTGTAAATGATTAATTACAACCCAGTACTTTATCTACAGTAAGAGAAGTATGTTCTAGGGACCAGGCTGGGGATAACAAAGGGGAGAAACTAGCTTTACTGAAGGGACACCAAAAAAAGCCTCACTGAAGTCATTCTTGATCTGGCCAACAAATTGGTGATGGACATTCAGGTGCAGGGAACAGGGAAGAGGATGTCCAGAGAATTTCAGCAGACTCGTAGGTGTTCGCTGCTACATTTTTTTAAAAAAGGAAGTACCTGTGGAACATGCTGTTGTAAAACCTTTTCCCTGGTCACGAGTGGCAAGCTCACACTAATCTTTCAGTATTCACAGGTTTGGTTCTGGAATATTTGCCATCTCTGCGTTTATCTGTCACCTAACTTGGAGTTTCTATTTCTTTACTCCTGAATGAGTCTCAAGCAAAAGTCTGAATATTCTGTAAACATTCTTTTTCCGTATGGCTTTTGTCCTTTTTTAAGAAAGAAAAGAAAAATGGTTTTCAGTGATCTTGGATGAGGGAAATCTTTGTATCCTTAATTAAATGCCTGAATTTGGTTTTGTGTTTGCTAGGAGCCTACTGTAAAGCAAACTGATGTGGCCTTCTGTTCTCTTCCAGGCACCAAGTGTTTGCTGGGCTCAGTTCCCAATGAGTCTGTGTAATGCATTCCTTCTGTCCCACCCCATATTGCAGATCTGTGGAGGCTGACATCATCACCTTGAATAATAAAGCTATTCCCAAATGTAACAAGTTGAAGTCCCTAAATGGAGGAATGGGGGGTTAGGGAGGTGCAGCGGGGCTTTCCAATGAGTTCAACATTGTAATTGTGGTTTGCCTGCTATTAAAAAAATCTTCTAGAAATGTCTCATTGTAATTAACAGAGATTAAACATTTAAGTTTAAAGTATTTTATAGGGCTAATTTATTGCTCCATTGCCATCTGCCCTGAAAGCAGATCTGTTCATCTGTTCCCCTGACAGCCAGTGAGATTCAAGTTTGCCTCCCCTCCCAGTGGGCCCTTTCTCAACCTTGGAAGCTGTTAAGAATCCTATGGACAAAGCTCGGATGGGCTGCCAGAAAAAAATGTTGGATTCAGTGTTATCTCTGGTTGAGAGCAGAATAATGCTCTTCTTTTTACATCAGGGCTGGGATTTACAGAAACCCCTCCCAATTCCACCTCTTCATTTGATGCTAAGTGCTACTCAACATTGTCCAGGTCTTGGCTTAAATGTTAATCGGTCCAGGAGCCTTACTTGACCACCTAAGGCTTGGTTTATTCCCCTTATTCTATTCTCTGATAGTACCCTGTGCTTTTCTTCTCATCACACCTGGGTTTCTCACTGCACTGCAAGCTGTGTAAAGACAGGAATGATGGCATTTGTTTGGAGCTTGCTTTGTGCCAAGAACTATTCTAAATGTTTTACGTGTACTCCATAGAGAGGTAGGTGACAGAGGTTAAGGGTCCCGGTTTCGGAACTCGACCATTCACATAAGCTCTGTGGAGTAACTGAAGGCAGTACCTGGGCTCTGGCTTTGCAGTTGGGAACAATCAGCTCGGTCTCTCACTAGCTATGTAACTCAGGGAATTTCATCCCATCTGCCAGGCATGTAACCACAGATTAACCAAGACTCTAGTGGAACCTTGACACATGTTAACTATATTTCATCTGTTCAGAGACGCATAACCTTTTAACATTTCCGAAATTGGGAGGCATCTTACGGTTGCTTGCATATTATGATTTCATTGTCACTGTGTTTTTTCTTTTCTATTCCTAAGGAAAGTGTAAAATAATGATGTCTTGGGTTCATCAAGATTCATTGAAGTATGGTATCTCTTTCTCTTTCCTCCACTTTGGACAAAGACTATGATGTTTAGAAGAAGAAGTAGATACCCTAATTCAGGAGTCCTAATGATGACCTATGCATAAATACCTGTGTGGTGTTTAGAATTGCCTGGGATTCTTGTTTTTCATTTTGTTTTGTTTTGTTTTGTTTTTGAGATGGAGTCTTACTCTTGTCACCCAGGCTGGAGTGTAATGGCGCGATCTCGGCTCACTGCAACCTCTGCCTCCCAGGCTCAAGCGATTCTCCCACCTCAGCTTCCCAAGTAGCTGGGATTACAGGTGCCTGCCACTATGCCTGGCTAATTTTTGTATTTTTAGTAGAGATGAGATTTCACCATGTTAGCCAGGCTGGTCTCGACTTCCTGACCTCAGGTAATCCACCTGCTTCGGCTTCCCAGAGTGTTGGGATTACAGGTGTGAGCCATTGTGCCTGGCCTGGGGTTCTTGTTTTAAAATATATGTGTATATGTACATGCATGTGTATACATGCACACACACACACACATTTATATAGTTTTGGACCTCATCTAAGGTCTACTGACTTATAGTTATTTGACTGAGGCCTGGGCACTGGCATTTTATCAGTTGCCCTAGAGGGTTCTGTTGCAGATAACATGAAATAATTTGAAAACCAGTGCTCTCATTCGTCTGCTGTTGGCTTTAACTTCCAGTCACTACTTTGCCTTTTTCTATTTAGTTTCTTCTTCTCTTCTTTTTATGTCGAAGCACCTAGCACAATGCCTGGCACATAGAATGTTCTCAAGAAAACTAACATGTTTCCTCATCCTTTCGCCCTAATGTTTCTGAAATTGTACAGAGGCAGAGTTGGAGGATGTGCTGAAGAAATACTGGTGTGGTGAGATGAGAGCTACTGACTGAACTTTCTCCAAGTTGTTAGCAGGGAATGAAGGTTGAGAAGGCGGCAGGAAGCCAGACACCTCTGCTTGCATGGTTTTTGGCTGTCTCTGAATCTTGGCTGTTTTTCCCTTGGGTCTCTATAATGTCTATCAAATACTTTAGTTTCGGTGTGATTTTCAAGGAATGTGACCTGGAGTGAAATCCCTGGAGCAACTGTGTACCCTCTTTGACTGACTTTCAGCCCTCACAAATCTAAACATCTTGTGCTTGGAAAACCCAGACTATAAGAAGGCCTTTTGATTGGCCTGTTTCTGATTATAGGTAAGTGTGACTCTTACCTCTGAAACCCTAGAGACACCTCTCATGTGCTTACCCTACTTCCCAAGCTACTGCTTCCATTTGGCCCTATTGTGCATCCTTCAATCCTTCAACACCCTTTTCAGAAGGTTTTTGTGGAAGACTACTTCACTTTACCAAGCCCTTAGAACTTTGTATAGCTATTATTTTGCACTTAAACCATTCCAAAATATTGTGAAAGTGAAATATGACTCATTTTTGTGCCACCACATACCTAGAACATAAATGATGATATTTAGTTGAATATGTGACCAGGAAAAGGTTGAAATGAGTATTGCCATTTGGAGAAGAGCCGATGGACTCGCCTAAACCATGGAGAGTTTCAATTTTGGGTGGGATGGGTAGGGTGGATTGGGAACAGATGGTGAAAGACAGGACACCAGACCCAAGAGCTTATACTTTGTTCTATATGCAGAGAGAGCCAAAAGATTTTTTTAGCAGGAGAATGGTGGGGTGAAAAGGATAATTGGGTAAGATTCATTTAGCCCTGGTTATTTGGCATGGAGAGACCCTGGAGATAAAGGAATGAAAGATGAATATAAAGACTATTCTAGAAATGTATGCTTGCCTAAGATTTTAAATGGTGTCAGAAGGAATGGGGAGTGAGGAATTAATGCAAATATATGTTCTGAAGGAAGACTTTATTGGTGAAGGACAGGGGTATCTAAACTTTTGGCTTCCCTGGGTCGCATTGGAAGAAGAAGAGTTGTCTTGGGCCACACATAAATACACTAATGCTAACGATAGCTGGTGAGCTCAAAAGAAAAAAGAAAAAAGAAAAAAAATCTCATAATGTTTTAAGAAAGTTTATGAATTTGTGTTAGGCCACATTCAAAGCTGTCCTCGGCCACATGCGGGCCGCGGATTGGACAAGCTTGCCATAGGATGTGGAGTCAAGATTCCTAAGGTTTCCACTGTGAACTGAAGTAGGGAAAGAAAAGCTGGCTTTAAAAGGTGCATTTTTGTTTGATCACATTAGGCTTTGAGATGAAGGGAGCTCTTCTACAGAGAGATACTAGGCAACAATTAGAGACTCAGAATGAGTGACCAGTAGATAGATCAGTAATTGAGATAAGAGATTTGGAAGTTGTACACAAAGAGGTTTAATTGGCATCGTGAGTGTGGGAAGTGGGTTTAGGACTAAGTGCACATACTCTGGGGAATGTCCAAAGTGAGGCGGGAGGGGGGAGTCAGCAAGTCTGCAGGACCCTGGGCATGGAACAGACCTTTCAAGGTTTGATTTCCTCCCATCCTCTTAGAATTTTCTTTGGAGAGGGAACTAGGCTTTCAAAGATAACCCCCTTTTCCTTCATTTTTAGGGTGTTTAATTCTTATTTTTTCTCATCTTTTTCCTTTTTTTCATCCTTCCATCCTTTTTTCTTCCTTATTTTCTCGCCTCCCTCTTTCCTTCACTTCTTCCATTCCCTGTTTTATGTCTATGTTGGCTTTCTTTGTACTACTGTAGTGCAAAGATGCTTGGGAATTTAGCTGTAGGCTAGGGACAACCTTGCATGTAAGATGGTAGTGCAGATAGAAAGGAAAATATAGACAACCTTGGGAAGTCCATGGTTCTGTTCTTTATATTACATGCACAAGACTCTTTTGTCCCTCAAGGGCGAATCATTCCTCAAAATAGAAATAAAATGCATTTTGTTAAATGGTATTTACAGACAGCTTATCACCTGAATGTCCACATGTTTGGAAATTAACTTTCACTTGGATCTAGTTATATATAATCTCATAAAAGTGATTGTCATAAAATTACCTTTCCTTGTTCTCTAGTTTCTTAGTTCTGGAAGACCTGGGAAAACTTCTCACATTCCTATACAGTGATGTTGGGAATTGAAATCAGAGTGCTCTCCCCATCTCCAAATGCCCTTAGAACCACATTCCTTTAGAAACTGGAATTTAAAAGGTATATTTAAGATTATACCATTTTTAGTACAATATTTTAAATATTCACATTTGTTGCAAATATTGTGATCTTGTGAATATTTTAAATTATATCTAAGACATTTCATCATAGTTATTTTATTTTCAAAACCAAATACTATTTGGAAAATTAATGGAAATAGATGTATCTATTTTTTCACTGAGAATAAGAGGATCTAGTTATCTTCACAGATCTCAAAGAAAGACTATCTTTTTGGTATTCTTATCTTGCTATTTGGTTTTCTTATCCTGCTATTATCTGGAAGTCCCTGACACTTACTTATTGCCTGTGCAGCCAGGGTGGCCTATTTCTCACTGGCTTAATAGTTTTTTCATTCTTGCATGGAGTAAACTAGACTGCCCTTTTCAAAGGACATATGCCTACCCTCTAGGATTGCCTGCTCATCTCACCTTTCTTTGGTTTATCCCTACTAAGATGTTTGTCACGGTCCTTTTCAAGAATCAAAATATTGCTGGGCACCATAGCTTGCACCGTAATCCCAGCTACTCAGGAGACTGTTACAGGAGAATCACTTAAGGCCAGAATTTCAAGACCAGCCTGGGTAGCATAGCGAGACTCCATCTCAAAAAATTTTAAAAAGAAAGGATGAAAATACTCAAAGTCAACATGAGTTAACACATTTCTTGCCTTGATCAATTCGTACCTTTGTGTATTTTGTTTGTCAGTTACTGAAATAAGTATGTATATGTACTTGGTCATGGGTAAATTATAAAATAACGTAAAATTTTTTAGCATTTGAAATTTGTCTATGAGGAATTTACAATCTAATTACATGGTAATAACTTGGAACAGCAAACTGTTCCTGAAAGGCCAAATTCTGCCTCTTCCCGCTATCTATTTTATAAATAAAGTGTTATTGGAATACAGCCACACACAGTCACTTACCTACTGTCTATAATTATTTTCATGCTACAGTGGCACATTTAAGTAATTTTGGCAGAGATTTTATATCCCACAAAGTCTAAAATGTTTACTGTTGGGTCCTTTATAGACAAGAGTTTCCTTGACTCTTAGCTTAAAAACACTGATGTGTAAGTCAACTGATGCCCAATGACTTGCCCAAGGTATGTGGATAGGCAGTTTCAGATTAGCTATAAATATATATAAAGATTTTATGCTTACTTGAGGAAGGGTAAGACTTAGAGCCAGAAAGGCATGGATTGAAATCTCTGCTCTTCTCTTTCATTCTTGTATGATTTTGGACAGTGGCTTAAACTCAGAGCCCCAGTTGCCTCATCAGAAAAGTGGGCTCACTAGCTGTCTACTTCCTGGGTCATAAATATTTGATGAAATAACACACAATATAGTATACAATATAGGTACAATATAGTACCGAAACATACCACTATGTGGTACTTTTTCTTGGTTGGCTTCATCCTCTGGGAAAGACAGGTCCTTATAGCTCTAGGTTTACGCAATTCTGCCAGTTGAGATTTAAGAAACTCTTGTTCTCTCTCCCAGCATCATTTCAGCTTCTGAAAAAGGATCCTGATTTACCCTGCTCAGGTCACATGTCCACCTCTGGGTCAGTCACTGCCCCACCAGGATCCTATAGCCTGATGGAAGGGTGTGTCCCATCAGAAAGGAATGAAGACAAAAAAATGACATTTCACAGCAGTGTACTTACATTTGTTTGATCTTATCATTTGGCTCCTACCCAATCTTTGCATATATTCCAGCTTGAGATAAAAATTTTCCAGGGCTAAGGCCTAGAACATATGTGGCATTTTTTATATGGCCAATTGCAATGGTGCAGGCTTAAGGAGCAGAAAGGCCCCTTTATGTAACATCAATAGTGGCAACAGCAGCAGTTTATTTAATTCCTGTGATATGTTTAGAATTCTGTAAAAGACACAGCCTGTGAGATTCTTAACTTTCCATCAACCTTGACAAACAGTAGGGGTGATTTTCACATAGCTAACACGCCCCTGTATATATATATATACACCCAGGGTTATGCACAATTCACTGCATGCTAGTATATTAGATTTCTCTTCCACTAAGAAAGCATATGGGAGTGCAAGGGAGACTGACAATATTACAGATGACCTTGAATCTTCTCAGGAAAAAGCAATCATAAAGTGCTAGGCAACTTTAGCACTTTATTATAATTAAAAAATTACTGATGACATACCTCATCACTGATCATAATACTCTGGGGACCTGTGTCATGGCACTTGAGAACCACTGCCCTGGAAGAATTTGGAGTCACCTTAGGATGATGAGAGAGACTTTTAAAATGAGTGACAATACAAGGTTGAGTGCCTATGAAATAGAACTGGCATCTGGAACAGCCGAAAGTGTGAGATTCTCATAGATAGAGGATTAATGTGTTTCTGGGCCTATGTTAGTTATGGGTCTCTTGTTATAAGAAGTAGAGACTCCTGCCAGTTAACATAAGCAAAGAAGGACAACTTATTTTAAGGATGGGGTGGTATCCTATAGTACTTCATCATCTGAAACAACATCTTTCACATATTAAGTGTGTAGTAAATATTTGTTGAATAAATGCATCATCTCAACCAGAAAGTCATTAGAAACCCAGAAAGTATTCTGTCTCTAGGTTTTTCCTCTGCTTCTATGTGCATATATCTTTTTTTCCTTTTCATCCCTGCTACTGGTTTCTCTGTTTCCCAGTCCACATGGCAGCACATGGCCACCCATGGATGGCACTTGAGTTTATACTATTGAGTTTTAGTTGTATAATGAGACTGACTTGACTTCCTCATGCCCAACTCTAAATTCTGAAAAAGAGAGAATGTGATTGCCTGATGAGAGCTAGTGGCCCATCTTTGGAAAATCACCTGTGACACAAACATGGTAACCAGCAGTTCTTCCCCAGGACCCTGTGGCTCTGGGGTGGGGGTATGGGCAGCATTCTCAAATGCGAAGAAATTAATTTCAGACTAGGAAGAAACTCCCAAGAGTGTCCACTGTGAGCCCAATCAGATAGATGTCGTAAAAAATACTAAAGCCAACTCTCCATGCACCAAGACAGGATTTTCTGGGGATTGGTGGTTGAAGCTGGAGTCAGAATAGTTCAGCCTCCTGATCCTGGGTAGAAGTCAGCCATACTCTTCTCCTAGGGTAATTATCACTCATGTTCTATGCCAGCCAAGAGAACACAGAATTGTCTTTAGAGAAAGTGTCAATTTGAGGCTTCCTAATTTTCATGATAGCAGCTACTTGGTACTGAATAATAATGGAATTCTATTCCTGGACTTCGTGATTCCATCTCTGAGCAAATGCAAAGCAGATCTTGGCAGGTATATCTATATATGATCAGCAATGCCAAGGCACTTCTTGCTGCTAAAGCAATGCAGCAGATGTGAGTGACATTTTTAGGCCGTTTGTGCTGAATGTAATAATGTTTTAATGTGGAATGTATCACACATTACTCTTGGGAGATGGCTTGAATTGCTAGAAAGGGTCAATAGGTTTATATCCTAGTTAGGTAATTTGCTACCTCTGAAATATCAGGCAAATTTCCTACCTTTCTGAGTTTTGGTTTTGTTATTTGCAACATGGAGATAATGATATTTTGGGAGGAAAAAAGAACATACAAATAGACGCCTTATACACTATACACAAAAATAAATTCCAGGGGAGGCAGAGCAGGATGGCTGAGTAGAGACTTCCACCAATTATCCTTCCTGCAGGAACACCTAATTGAACAACTGTCCACACAAAAAGCACCTTCATA
Source organism: Pongo abelii (assembly GCF_028885655.2). Classification (NCBI taxonomy): domain Eukaryota; kingdom Metazoa; phylum Chordata; class Mammalia; order Primates; family Hominidae; genus Pongo; species Pongo abelii. The sequence goes on along the minus strand of NC_071992.2, from coordinate 134,786,339 downwards.
GGAACCAAAAGTAAAGTGAGTTGATGACTGAAACAGGCACTGAAGAGGGCAGGAAAGACAGTCTTGAATTGCCTACACCACTTCTCTCTCATTCCCCTGAGGTGCCCATGTGGTGGGGAGAGAGAATCTGTGCCCTTTGGAGAGGGAGAGCACAGTGATTGTGGGACTTTGCATTGGAACTCAGTGCTGCCCTGTCACAGTGGAAAGCAATACTAGGCAGAACTCAACCAGTGTCCCCAGGGGAGAATTTAAACCAGCCCTAATTGAGGGGAATTGCCCATCCCAACTGTCAGAGCCTGAGTTCTGGCCAGCCCTGCCACTGTAAGCTAAAGGGCTCTGGGGTCCCAAATAAACTTGAAAGGCTGCCTAAGCTACAAGGACTACAGTTCTTGGGCAAGTCCTAGGGCTGTGCTTGGCTTGTAGCCAGTGGACTTGAGGGGCATGTGACCTAGGGAGACAACAGCTGAGGCAGCCAAGGGAGTGCTTGCACCACCCCTCCCCAATCCCAGAGAGAGGGAGAGAGAGAAAGAGAGACAGACAGACAGACAGATAGAGACTGACTCCATTTGTTTGGGAGAAAGTAAGGGAAGAGAATAAGAGTCTTTCCTGGTAATCCAGGGAATTCTTCTGGATTTTACTCAAGACCACCAAGGTGGCACCTCTACAACAAACACAGCATTACTGGTTTGGGGTGCTCCCTAGTGCAGATGTGGCTGCAATGATCCAAAACTTAGATCACAACACCTAAGTCCCCTCCAATACCTGGAAAGCCTTCCCAAGAAAGATGAGTACAAACAAGCCCAGACTGTGAAGACTACAATAAAGACCTAATTCTTCAATGCCCAGACACTGACAAGCATCAATGTAATCCAGGAAAACATTACCTCAACAAAAGAACTAAGTAAGGAACCAGGGACCAATCCTGGAGAAACAGAGATTCCAGGTAACTAAAAACAGGTATGTGACCTTTCAGACAGAGAATTCAAAATCGCTGTGTTGAGGAAACTCAACAGTATACAGGATAACAAAGAGAAGGAATTCAGAATTCTATCAGATAAATTTAATAAAGAGATTGAAATAATTTTTAAAAAATCAAGCAGAAATTTTGGAGCTGAAAAATGCAATTGACCTACTGAAGAATGCATCAGTGTCCCTTAACAGCAGAATTGATTGAGCAGAAGAAAAAATTCGTGGGCCTGCAAACAGACTATTTGAAAATACACAGTCAGAGGATACAAAAGAAAAATAATAAAAAAGGATGAAATATATCTACAAGATCTAGAAAATGCCTCAAAGGGGCAAATCTAAGAGTTATTGCCCTAAAGAGAAGGTAGAGAGAGAGGGGGATAGAAATATTATTCAAAGGGGTAATAACAGAGAACTTCCCAAACCTAGAGAAAGATATCAATATTCAAGTACAAGAAGGTTCTAGAACACCAAACAGATTTAACCCAAAGACTACCTCAAGACTTAATAATCAGACTCTCAAAGGTCAAGGATAAAGAAAGGATCCTAAAAAACACCAAGAGAAAAGAAACAAATAATATAAAAAGGAGCTTCAACGTATCTGGAAGCAGACTTTTCAGTGGAAAGCTTACAGGCCAGGAAAGAGTGGCATGACCTATTTAAAGTGCTGAAGGAGGAAAAACTTGTATCCTAGAATAGTATATCCAGCAAAAATATCCTTCCAACATGAAGGCAAAATAAAGACTTTCCCAGACGAACAATAGCTGAGGGATTTCATCAACACCAGACCTGTCCTACAAGAAATACTAAGGGAAGCTCTTGAATCTTTAATCTGAAAGAAAAGGACATTAGTGAGCAATAAGAAATCATCTGAGGATACAAAACTCACTGTTAATTGTAAGTACACAGAAAAACACAGAATATTATAACACTGTAATTGTGGTGTGTAAGCTCGTGTCTTGAGTAGAAAGACTGAAAGATGAATCAATCAAAAATAACTACAACAACTTTTCAATGCATAGTACAATACGATATAAGTAGAAATAACAAAAAGTTAAAAATGGAAGTGGGGTGGGGAATAACAAAGTTGAAGTATAGTTTTTATTAGTTTTCTCTTTGCTTGTTTGTTTATGCAATGAGTGTTAAGTTGTCATCAGTTTAAAATAATGGGTAATGTCGTATGCAAGCCTCATGATAACCTCAAGTTGAGAAACATACAACACGCATCAGAAGGTACATAAGTCTGGGCCTCCGTATCCATTTATGTGTGTGTGTGTGTGTGTGTGTGTGTGTGTGTGTGTATCAGTCTACATAGCTCAATCTAAATTGATAATAAAGTGAAAGGAACATTGTAATATAATGCCAGGTATTTTTAAATACATTACAGAGGTAACTAAATAGTAAATTGTATCTGTAAAATCTACAGGTAGGGAGAAAGGCAAGGAAAGCATTTTAAAGATTTTATCTTATATCGGGAGCGGAGGAAAGCTGTAAGGGAAAAGAAAACAGATAGAGGGGTTGTGGGCAGGGAATGAGGACATATTTGGTATCCTATATCCTAATAGAAAATTAGCATGGTTACCAGGATAATCACTAGTGGAATGGAAACAGAAAAGTAGAACTTAGAAATTATCTTGGGTACAGGGGAAGTTCCAAGATGGCTGAATAGGAGCAGCTCCAGCCTACAGCTCCCAGCGTGAGTGACGCAGAAGACGGGTGATTTCTGCATTTCTAATTGAGGTACTGGGTTCATCTCACTGGGGTTTGTTGGACAGTGGGTACAGGACAGTGGGTGCAGCCCATGGACCGTGAGCTGAAGCAGGGCGAGGAATTGCCTCACCCGGGAAGCGCAAGGAGTCAGGGAATTCCCTTTCCTAGCCAAGGGGAGCCGTGACAGAAGGCACCTGGAAAATCGGGTCACTCCCACCCTAATACTGCACTTTTCCAACGGTCTTAGCAAACAGCACACCAGGAGATTATATCCTGCGCCTGGCTCAGAGGGTCCCATGCTCACGGAGCCTTGCTCACTGCTAGCACAGCAGTCTGAGATGGAACTGCAAGGCTGCAGCGTGGCTGGGGGAGGGGCGCCCGCCATTGCTGAGGCTTGAGTAGGTAAATAAAGCAGCTGGGAAGCTCAAACTGGGTGGAGCCCACCACAGCTCAAGGAAGTCTGCCTGCCTCTGTAGACTCCACCTCTGGGGGCAGGGCATAGCTGAACAAAAGGCAGCAGAAACTTCTGCAGACTTAAACGTCCCTGTCTGACAGCTTTGAAGAGAGTAGTGGTTCTCCCAGCATGGAGTTTGAGATCTGAGAACGGACAGACTGCCTCCTCAAGTGGGTCCCTGACCCCCGAGTAGCCTAATGGGAGGCACCTGTCAGTAGGGGCAGACTGACACCTCATACAGCCAGGTGCCCCTTTGAGACGAAGCTTCCAGAGGAATGATCAGACAGCAACATTTGCCGTTCTGCAATATTTGTGGTTCTGCAGCCTCCACTGGTGATACCCAGGCAAACAGGGTCTGGAGTGGACCTCCAGCAAACTCCAACAGACCTGCAGCTGAGGGTCCTGA